>NW_022145283.1:0-2515 GCF_000002235.5 Strongylocentrotus purpuratus | reverse complement strand
ATTAAAGTTGGTCACATGATATGTACGATTTTAGTGTCCCACATAATATCTTTTCAAGAGAGACTTGTTGAAATTTGTTTTAAATGTGACAGTTAAAGGGTCACATGATATGTACAGGGGTTCAGGTCCATATTTTTGTGTAGTGATCATTTCTAACCAGAGGAATATGAATGGGCCATTCCTATTCCAGAATTTGGAGCAACTTTCCTCCCAATAAAATGAAACAAAAGAAATGATATTTGAAAAAGGATTTACACACAATTCATTTGAAGACAGTTCTCTTTTGTTATTTTATTTTTAAGATGGGATTAAGGTCTATTCTTGAATATTTTGCTGAATGATCTGATCTTTATTCAATCCATTAATCACACTCATGAGGAGAAAACGATATGACTATTGTTTTGATTGTTTGTTTCTTTGCAGGAAGAAACAAGGTACCGTGTTCACACTGATTGATAGTTTCAAGAGAGAAGGGATCGGAATGCTTGCCATAGGTGAACAGCTCCAAGGAGTCTTAGCTAACTTCGCAAGGAATCTATCTGTTATCCATCAAGAGATATCTGCTCCTAACATGCAAGGACAAACTAATTCAAGGTGAGTCTTATTCATTCTCCAGATGCAGTGACATTAAGGCCCTGTCGTATAAAGAGTTGCAATTGACGTGGGTTGATGTAGCAAGTCCTAATGTTACAATTGTCTATTCCTCTATTAGAAGTTGTGATTGATATCAAACTCAAGTAATAATAAAAATAAATAAACTCATTTAACAATTAAGTTAGTAATCTGCTTCTTTTGTTACACCTGATGAATATTCATATATCAAGTCTCCCATGGTTACCTTATTTATTTCAATCGCTGTTTGGTTTGATAAAGTTTATTTTGAAGTTTCAAAACTCATACATGTATTCTCACAACACAGATTAAGGGTCAGTTACTATTTTGTCAAAGCTTTTCCTGCGGGGAAATATTGAAAAAGAGAAAGTGAAATGAACATTATTATTATTATTATTTTTAAGGTTAGCATACTTGGCTAATCTAAATTTTTCATGTTGAAGGAAAAGAAATTAACAAGTATTTCATATCTTTGTTCTTATTTTCAGTATGTGATATCAGACATTGAAGGAATCCTTGGAACGACGATACAAAACATGGACAAAGCAAATGAGGAAAAGGTAGAAGCGGCAAACTAAGCAGACCACCATTCTTCAGAGACTTCAGAGATGATAAATCTCGCCAAAGGTTTAAAAGCTAGCTCCTGCAAAGTTTCTTCCAAAGATCCCCTAGCTAGTCCATCATGGATGCTCCCTAGCTCACTCTAAAGACTCTTGGACATTCCAATCTGTCCTACACTTGTATATAAACACACATCTTCTTTCTCTGCATTGCACCAGGGGATTCCCCGTGTAATTCTACGCACATGCCTTGTCAACTAACATAGCAGTGATCATCGGGTCATTAACTACTCCTATTTCAGAGATGATAAATATCACCAAAGGTTTAAAGCTAGCTCGTGCAAAGTTTGTTTCGACCTAAAATAGATCATTTTGGGCCTGAAGATAAAAAGTGTGACTGTGTCACACATGGTACACTTATAAGGGTCCTATCAAATGCAAGCTGTATGCATGTGCACAGTTTTACCAAACATTACATAAATGACCTTAAACTATTAGAATTCAGAGTTGAGTTGATGTCTGTTTGTAAACTAAGTTGTTCAGTAAAGGCTCATTCAGACGTGAGTGGTGATCAGTAACCCACTACTGGACAAAGACAAAAAACAATGCAGCAAATTAAATGAGATTAATGTACAACAATGATGAGTGTGCATGCATATGGGCTATTGTTGCATGCACCTATGTATTTTACCCACATAATATCACCTCTTGTTTTTTTTTTAATATGGTTAAATGCATTATGGCTGAATGAGGCAATATAACTGGTTTAGCAGCTGATGCACCACAAATCTTCTTGGAGCTAGTTTAATCTTTACATAGGTTGGAGCCTTTGAACTAAAGGGACATTCCTTGATATTGTAGGCACATCACATGAAGCATTGAGTGGTGCTTCTACAATACTATTCGTACAATTGAGTCATCTTTCACTACATGGTTAGCATAGATGCCACATTAACATGGCAAAATTCCACTTGGTAAATATGAATGATATCTTTGTCTGTACTGTTTTTGTTGTACATTATATTTACAGAGACAATTTATGGACAGCCTAGCTACAGTCATATTATTGTCTTGTTCCCACAGACATGTTCTATTGACTGTGTTCATCATTGAAAACCGTCCAGGGTAGTACTACAATGTATACTGAATGATCAAACATAGTGTTATCATTAATTTGATATTAGCTCAAACTAGACGTCCATTTTGAACAAGTATGAATGAGGTCACGACCTATTTTCCTGTATAGAGATGAATGGTATCTGAAGGTATCAAGTGTGTGAACAATTTGAGTCATATCTATGCAATACATGTCCACCCCACCGATGTGAAGCCGTAAATCTTCC
>NW_022145282.1:0-32392 GCF_000002235.5 Strongylocentrotus purpuratus | reverse complement strand
CCCATTTCGGCCCGAAAGTTGTGATATTCAAATTTTTACAATATTTGCCCCTACGCCCTTTCAAGGGATATGGGGGTCAGGATCCATCTAATGGCATGTATGTACATTCATTGTGGGAAACTAGCCTATTCAAAAAATAATATTTTCCTCCAAATGCTGAACCACCCCGCCCTTACCATTTCGGCCTGAAATTGGTGTTTATTCAAATTATCACAATATTTGCCCCTACGCCCCTTTCAAAGGGATATGGGGGTCAGATCCATCTAATGGCATGTATGTACATTCATTGTGGGGAAACTAGCCTATTCAAAATATAATATTTTCCTTCAAAATGCTGAACCACCCCGGCCCCTTACCATTTCGGCCCGAAAGTTGTGATATTCAAATTTTTACAATATTTGCCCCTACGCCCCTTTCAAAGGGATATGGGGGTCGGATCCATCTATGGCATTTATGTACATTCATTGTGGGGAACTAGCCTATTCAAAAATATAATATTTTCCTCCAAAATGCTGAACCACCCCGGCCCTTACCATTTCGGCCTGAAATTGGTGTTTATTCAATTTATCACAATATTTGCCCCTACGCCCCTTTCAAGGGATATGGGGGTCAGGATCCATCTAATGGCATGTATGTACATTCATTGTGGGGAAACTAGCCTATTAAAAAAATATATATTTTCCTCCAAAATGCTGAACACCCCGGACCTTCTAATTTCGGCCCGAAAGTTGTGATAATTCAAATTTTTACAATATTTGCCCCTACGCCCCTTCAAAGGGATATGGGGTCAGGATCCATCTAATGGCATGTATGTACATTCATTGTGGGGAAACTAGCCTATTCAAAAAATATAATATTTTCCTCCAAATGCTGAACCACCCCGGCCCTTACATTTCGGCCTGAAATTGGTGTTTATTCAAATTATCACAATATTTGCCCCTACGCCCCTTTCAAAGGGATATGGGGGTCAGGATCCATCTAATGGCATGTATGTACATTCATTGTGGGGAACTAACCTATTAAAAAAAATATATATTTTCCTCCAAAATGCTGAACCACCCCGGACCTTTATTTCGGCCCGAAAGTTGTGATAATTCAAAATTTTTACAATATTTGCCCCTACGCCCCTTTCAAAGGGATATGGGGGTCAGGATCCATCTAATGGCATGTATGTACATTCATTGTGGGGAAACTAGCCTATTAAAAAATATAATATTTTCCTCCAAAATGCTGAACCACCCCCACCGCCCTTACCATTTCGGCCTGAAATTGGTGTTTATTCAAATTATCACAATATTTGCCCCTACGCCCCTTTCAAGGGATATGGGGGTCAGGATCCATCTAATGGCATGTATGTACATTCATTGTGGGGAAACTAACCTATTAAAAAAAATATATATTTTCCTCCAAAATGCTGAACCACCCCCCACCTTCTAATTTCGGCCTGAAAGTTGTGATAATTCAATTTTTACAATATTTGCCCCTACGCCCCTTTCAAAGGGATATGGGGGTCAGGATCCATCTAATGGCATGTATGGACATTCATTGTGGGGAAACTAACCTATTAAAAAAAAAAATATTTTCCTCCAAAATGCTGAACCACCCCGGCCCTTACATTTCGGCCTGAAAGTTGTGATAATTCAAATTTTTACAATATTTGCCCCTACGCCCCTTTCAAAGGGATATGGGGGTCAGGATCCATCTAATGGCATGTATGTACATTCATTGTGGGGAAACTAGCCTATTAAAAAAATATAATATTTTCCCTCCAAATGCTGAACCACCCCGGCCCTTACCATTTCGGCCCGAAATTGTGATTAATTCAAATTTTTACAATATTTGCCCCTACGCCCCTTTCAAAGGGATATGGGGGTCAGGATCCATCTAATGGCATGTATGTACATTCATTGTGGGGAAACTAGCCTATTCAAAAATATAATATTTTCCTCCAAATGCTGAACCACCCCGGCCCTTACCATTTCGGCCTGAAAGTTGTGTTAATTCAAATTTTTCACAATATTTGCCCCTACGCCCCTTTCAAAGGGATTGGGGTCAGGATCCATCTAATGGCATGTATGTACATTCATTGTGGGGAAACTAGCCTATTCAAAAATATATATTTTTCCTCCAAAATGCTGAACCACCCCGGCCCTTACAATTTCGGCCCGAAATGTGATAATTCAAATTTTCACAATATTTGCCCCTACGCCCCTTTCAAAGGGATATGGGGGTCAGGATCCATCTAATGGCATGTATGTACATTCATTGTGGGGAAACTAGCCTATTCAAAAATAAATATTTTCCTCCAAAATGCTGAACCACCCCGGCCCTTACCATTTCGGCCTGAAATTGGTGTTTATTCAAATTATCACAATATTTGCCCCTACGCCCCTTTCAAAGGGATATGGGGGTCAGGATCCATCTAATGGCATGTATGTACATTCATTGTGGGAAAACTAACCTATTAAAAAAAAATATATTTTCCTCCAAAATGCTGAACCACCCACCTTCTAATTTCGGCCCGAAAGTTGTGATAATTCAAATTTTTACAATATTTGCCCCTACGCCCCTTTCAAAGGGATATGGGGGTCAGGATCCATCTAATGGCATGTATGTACATTCATTGTGGGAAAACTAGCCTATTCAAAAAATATATATTTTCCTCCAAATGCTGAACCACCCGGCCCTTACCATTTCGGCTGAAATTGGTGTTTATTCAAATTATCACAATATTTGCCCCTACGCCCTTTCAAAGGGATATGGGGTCAAGATCCATCTAATGGCATGTATGTACATTCATTGTGGGGAAACTAGCCTATTCAAAAATATAATATTTTTTTTCCTCCAAAATGCTGAACCACCCCGGCCCTTACAATTTCGGCCCGAAAGTTGTGATAATTCAAATTTTTACAATATTTGCCCCTACGCCCCTTTCAAAGGGATATGGGGGTCAGGATCCATCTAATGGCATGTATGTACATTCATTGTGGGGAAACTAGCCTATTAAAAAATAATATTTTTCCTCCAAAATGCTGAACCACCCCGGCCCTTACCATTTCGGCCTGAAATTGGTGTTTATTCAAATTATCACAATATTTGCCCCTACGCCCCTTTCAAAGGGATATGGGGGTCAGGATCCATCTAATGGCATGTATGGACATTCATTGTGGGAAAACTAGCCTATTAAAAAAATATAATATTTTCCTCCAAAATGCTGAACCACCCCGGCCCTTCTAATTTCGGCCCGAAAGTTGTGATAATTCAAATTTTACAATATTTGCCCCTACGCCCCTTTCAAAGGGATATGGGGGTCAGGATCCATCTAATGGCATGTATGTACATTCATTGTGGGGAAACTAGCCTATTCAAAAATATAATATTTTCCTCCAAAATGCTGAACCACCCCGGCCCTTACCATTTCGGCCTGAAATTGGTGTTTATTCAAATTATCACAATATTTGCCCCTACGCCCCTTTCAAAGGGATATGGGGTCAGGATCCATCTAATGGCATGTATGGACATTCATTGTGGGAAACTAACCTATTAAAAAAATATATATTTTCCTCCAAAATGCTGAACCACCCCGGACCCTTCTAATTTCGGCCCAAATTGTGATAATTCAAATTTTTACAATATTTGCCCCTACGCCCCTTTCAAAGGGATATGGGGGTCAGGATCCATCTAATGGCATGTATGTACATTCATTGTGGGGAAACTAGCCTATTAAAAAATAATATATTTTTCCTCCAAAATGCTGAACCACCCCGGCCCTTACCATTTCGGCCCGAAAGTTGTGATAATTCAAATTTTTACAATATTTGCCCCTACGCCCTTTCAAAGGGATATGGGGGTCAGGATCCATCTAATGGCATGTATGGACATTCATTGTGGGGAAACTAGCCTATTAAAAAAAATATATATTTTCCTCAAAATGCTGAACCACCCCGGCCCTTACCATTTCGGCCTGAAATTGTGATAATTCAAATTTTTTACAATATTTGCCCCTACGCCCCTTTCAAAGGGATATGGGGTCAGATCCATCTAATGGCATGTATGTACATTCATTGTGGGGAAACTAGCCTATTCAAAAAATATAATATTTTCCTCCAAAATGCTGAACCACCCCGCCCTTACCATTTCGGCCCGAAAGTTGTGATAATTCAAATTTTTACAATATTTGCCCCTACGCCCTTTCAAAGGGATATGGGGTCAGATCCATCTAATGGCATGTATGTACATTCATTGTGGGGAAACTAGCCTATTCAAAAAATATATATTTTCCTCCAAAATGCTGAACCACCCCGCCCTTACCATTTCGGCCCGAAAGTTGTGATAATTCAAATTTTTACAATATTTGCCCCTACGCCCCTTTCAAAGGGATATGGGGGTCAGGATCCATCTAATGGCATGTATGGACATTCATTGTGGGGAAACTAGCCTATTCAAAAATATAATATTTTCCTCCAAATGCTGAACACCCCGGCCTTTAATTTCGGCCTGAAATTGTGTTTATTCAAATTTTCACAATATTTGCCCCTACGCCCCTTTCAAAGGGATATGGGGTCAGGATCCATCTAATGGCATGTATGTACATTCATTTGTGGGGAAACTAGCCTATTCAAAAATATAATTTTTTCCTTCAAAATGCTGAACCACCCCGGCCCTTACAATTTCGCCCGAAAGTTGTGATAATTCAAATTTTTACAATATTTGCCCCTACGCCCCTTTCAAGGGATATGGGGGTCAGGATCCATCTAATGGCATGTATGTACATTCATTGTGGGAAACTAGCCTATTCAAAAAATATAATATTTTCCTCCAAAATGCTGAACCACCCCGGCCCTTACCATTTCGGCCTGAAATTGGTGTTTATTTAAATTATCACAATATTTGCCCCTACGCCCCTTTCAAAGGGATATGGGGGTCAGGATCCATCTAATGGCATGTATGGACATTCATTGTGGGGAAACTAACCTATTAAAAAAAATATATATTTTCCTCCAAAATGCTGAACCACCCCGAACTTCTAATTTCGGCCCAAAGTTGTGATAATTCAAATTTTTACAATATTTGCCCCTACGCCCCTTCCAAAGGGATATGGGGGTCAGGATCCATCTAATGGCATGTATGACATTCTTTTGGGAAACTAACCTATTCAAAAAAAATAATATTTTCCTCCAAAATGCTGAACCACCCCGGCCCTTACCATTTCGGCCCGAAATTGTGATAATTCAAATTTTTACAATATTTGCCCCTTCGCCCCTTTCAAAGGGATATGGGGTCAGATCAACCTAATGGCATGTATGTACATTCATTGTGGGGAAACTAACCTATTAAAAAAAATATATATTTCCCTCCAAAATGCTGAACCACCCCGGCTCTTACAATTTCGGCACGAAAGTTGTGATAATTCAAATTTTACAATATTTGCCCCTTCGCCCCTTTCAAAGGGATATGGGGTCAGGATCCATCTAATGGCATGTATGTACATTCATTGTGGGGAAACTAGCCTATTCAAAAATAATATTTTTCCTCCAAAATGCTGAACCACCCCGGCCCTTACCATTTCGGCCCGAAAGTTGTGATAATTCAAATTTTTACAATATTTGCCCCTACGCCCCTTTCAAAGGGATATGGGGGTCAGGATCCATCTAATGGCATGTATGGACATTCATTGTGGGGAAACTAGCCTATTCAAAAATATAATATTTTCCTCCAAAATGCTGAACCACCCCGGCCCTTACCATTTCGGCCTGAAATTGGTGTTTATTCAAATTATCACAATATTTGCCCCTACGCCCTTTCAAAGGGATATGGGGGTCAGGATCCATCTAATGGCATGTATGTACATTCATTGTGGGGAAACTAGCCTATTCAAAAAATATAATATTTTCCTCCAAAATGCTGAACCACCCCGGCCCTTACCATTTCGGCCCGAAAGTTGTGATAATTCAAATTTTTACAATATTTGCCCCTACGCCCCTTTCAAAGGGATATGGGGGTCAGGATCCATCTAATGGCATGTATGTACATTCATTGTGGGAAACTAGCCTATCAAAAAATATAATATTTTCCTCCAAAATGCTGAACCACCCCCGGCCTTACCATTTCGGCCTGAAATTGGTGTTTATTCAAATTATCACAATATTTGCCCCTACGCCCCTTTCAAAGGGATATGGGGGTCAGGATCCATCTAATGGCATGTATGGACATTCATTGTGGGAAACTAACCTATTAAAAAATATATATATTTTCCTCCAAAATGCTGAACCACCCCGGACCCTTCTATTTCGGCCCAAAAGTTGTGATATTCAAATTTTACAATATTTGCCCCTACGCCCCTTTCAAAGGGATATGGGGGTCAGGATCCATCTAATGGCATGTATGGACATTCATTTTTGGGGAAACTAACCTATTCAAAAAAATAATATTTTCCTCCAAAATGCTGAACCACCCCGGCCCTTACCATTTCGGCCCGAAAGTTGTGATAATTCAAATTTTTACAATATTTGCCCCTTCGCCCCTTTCAAAGGGATATGGGAGTCAGGATCAACCTAATGGCATGTATGTACATTTATTGTGGGAAACTAACCTATTAAAAAAATATATATTTTCCTCCAAAATGCTGAACCACCCCGGCTCTTACATTTCGGCCGAAAGTTGTGATAATTCAAATTTTACAATATTTGCCCCTACGCCCCTTTCAAAGGGATATGGTGGTCAGGATCCATCTAATGGCATGTATGTACATTCATTGTGGGGAAACTAGCCTATTCAAAAAATATAATTTTTTCCTCCAAAATGCTGAACCACCCCGGCCCTTACCATTTCGGCCCGAAAGTTGTGATAATTCAAATTTTTACAATATTTGCCCCTACGCCCCTTTCAAAGGGATATGGGGGTCAGGATCCATCTAATGGCATGTATGTACATTCATTGTGGGAAACTAGCCTATTCAAAAAATATAATATTTTCCTCGAAAATGCTGAACCACCCCGGCCCTTACCATTTCGGCCTGAAATTGGTGTTTATTCAAATTATCACAATATTTGCCCCTACGCCCCTTTCAAAGGGATATCGGGGTCAAGATCCATCTAATGGCATGTATGGACATTCATTGTGGGGAAACTAACCTATTAAAAAAAATAATATTTTCCTCCAAAATGCTGAACCACCCCGCTCTTACAATTTCGGCACGAAAGTTGTGATAATTCAAATTTTTACAATATTTGCCCCTACGCCCCTTTCAAAGGGATATGGGGGTCAGGATCCATCTAATGGCATGTATGTACATTCATTGTGGGAAACTAGCCTATTCAAAAAATATAATATTTTCCTCCAAAATGCTGAACCACCCCGCCCTTACCATTTTCGGCCTGAAAAGTTGTGATAATTCAAATTTTTACAATATTTGCCCCTACGCCCCTTTCAAAGGGATATGGGGGTCAGGATCCATCTAATGGCATGTATGTACATTCATTGTGGGGAAACTAGCCTATTCAAAAAATATAAATATTTCCTCCAAAATGCTGAACCACCCCGGCCCTTACCATTTCGGCCTGAAATTGGATTTTATTCAAATTATCACAATATTTGCCCCTACGCCCCTTTCAAAGGGATATGGGGGTCAGGATCCATCTAATGGCATGTAGGTACATTCATTGTGGGAAACTAGCCTATTCAAAAAATATATATTTTCCTCCAAAATGCTGAACCACCCCGGCCCTTACAATTTCGGCCCGAAAGTTGTGATAATTCAAATTTTTACAATATTTGCCCCTACGCCCCTTTCAAAGGGATATGGGGTCAGGATCCATCTAATGGCATGTATGTACATTCATTGTGGGGAAACTAGCCTATTCAAAAATATAAATATTTTCCTCCAAAATGCTGAACCACCCCGGCCCTTACCATTTCGGCCTGAAATTGGTGTTTATTCAAATTATCACAATATTTGCCCCTACGCCCCTTTCAAAGGGATATGGGGGTCAGGATCCATCTAATGGCATGTATGGACATTCATTGTGGGAAACTAACCTATTAAAAAAATATATATTTTCCTCCAAAATGCTGAACCACCCCGGACCTTTTAATTTCGGCCCGAAAGTTGTGATAATTCAAATTTTACAATATTGCCCCTACGCCCCTTTCAAAGGATATGGGGGTCAGGATCCATCTAATGGCATGTATGTACATTCATTGTGGGAAACTAGCCTATTCAAAAAAATATAATATTTTCCTCCAAAATGCTGAACCACCCCGGCCCTTACCATTTCGGCCTGAAATTGGTGTTTATTCAAATTATCACAATATTTGCCCCTACGCCCCTTTCAAAGGGATATGGGGGTCAGGATCCATCTAATGGCATGTATGGACATTCATTGTGGGGAAACTAACCTATTAAAAAATATATATTTTCCTCCAAAATGCTGAACCACCCCGACCTTCTAATTTCGGCCCAAAGTTGTGATAATTCAAATTTTTACAATATTTGCCCCTACGCCCCTTTCAAAGGGATATGGGGGTCAGGATCCATCTAATGGCATGTATGGACATTCATTTTGGGAAACTAACCTATTCAAAAAAATAATATTTTCCTCCAAAATGCTGAACCACCCCGGCCCTTACCATTTCGGCCGAAATTGTGATAATTCAAATTTTTACAATATTTGCCCCTACGCCCCTTTCAAAGGGATATGGGGTCAGGATCCATCTAATGGCATGTATGTACATTCATTGTGGGGAAACTAGCCTATTCAAAAAATAATATTTTCCTCCAAAATGCTGAACCACCCCGGCCCTTACCATTTCGGCCGAAAGTTGTGATAATTCAAATTTTTACAATATTTGCCCCTACGCCCCTTTCAAAGGGATATGGGGGTCAGGATCCATCTAATGGCATGTATGTACATTCATTGTGGGGAAACTAGCCTATTCAAAAATATAATATTTTTCCTCCAAAATGCTGAACCACCCCGGCCCTTACCATTTCGGCCTGAAATTGGTGTTTATAAATTTTCACAATATTTGCCCCTACGCCCCTTTCAAAGGGATATGGGGGTCAGGATCCATCTAATGGCATGTATGTACATTCATTGTGGGAAAACTAGCCTATTAAAAAATATATATTTTCCTCCAAAATGCTGAACCACCCCGGCCCTTCTAATTTCGGCCTGAAAGTTGTGATAATTCAAATTTTTACAATATTTGCCCCTACGCCCCTTTCAAAGGGATATGGGGGTCAGGATCCATCTAATGGCATGTATGGACATTCATTGTGGGGAAACTAGCCTATTCAAAAAATATAATATTTTCCTCCAAATGCTGAACCACCCCGGCCCTTACCATTTCGGCCCGAAAGTTGTGATAATTCAAATTTTTACAATATTTGCCCCTACGCCCCTTTCAAAGGGATATGGGGGTCAGGATCCATCTAATGGCATGTATGTACATTCATTGTGGGGAAACTAGCCTATTCAAAAATATAATTTTTCCTCCAAAATGCTGAACCACCCCGGCCCTTACCATTTCGGCCTGAATTGGTGTTTATTCAAATTATCACAATATTTGCCCCTACGCCCCTTTCAAAGGGATATGGGGGTCAGGATCCATCTAATGGCATGTATGTACATTCATTGTGGGAAACTAGCCTATTAAAAAAATAATATTTTCCCTCCAAAATGCTGAACCACCCCGGCCCTTACAATTTCGGCCCGAAAGTTGTGATAATTCAATTTTTACAATATTTGCCCCTACGCCCCTTCAAAGGGATATGGGGTCAGGATCCATCTAATGGCATGTATGTACATTCATTGTGGGGAAACTAGCCTATTCAAAAAAATATATTTTCCTCCAAAATGCTGAACCACCCCGGCCCTTACCATTTCGGCCCGAAAGTTGTGATAATTCAAATTTTTACAATATTTGCCCCTACGCCCCTTTCAAAGGGATATGGGGTCAGGATCCATCTAATGGCATGTATGTACATTCATTGTGGGGAAACTAACCTATTAAAAAAAAAAAATATTTTCCTCCAAAATGCTGAACCACCCCGGCCCTTACAATTTCGGCCGAAAGTTGTGATAATTCAAATTTTTACAATATTTGCCCCTACGCCCCTTTCAAAGGGATATGGGGGTCAGGATCCATCTAATGGCATGTATGTACATTCATTGTGGGGAAACTAGCCTATTCAAAAATATAATATTTTCCTCCAAAATGCTGAACCACCCCGGCCCTTACCATTTCGGCCGAAAGTTGTGATAATTCAAATTTTTACAATATTTGCCCCTACGCCCCTTTCAAAGGGATATGGGGGTCAGGATCCATCTAATGGCATGTATGGACATTCATTGTGGGGAAACTAGCCTATTCAAAAATAATATTTTCCTCCAAAATGCTGAACCACCCCGGCCCTTACAATTTCGGCCTGAAATTGGTGTTTATTCAAATTATCACAATATTTGCCCTACGCCCCTTTCAAAGGGATATGGGGGTCAAGATCCATCTAATGGCATGTATGGACATTCATTGTGGGGAAACTAACCTATTAAAAAAATATATATTTTCCTCCAAAATGCTGAACCACCCCGGACCTTACAATTTCGGCCCGAAAGTTGTGATAATTCAAATTTTTACAATATTTGCCCCTACGCCCCTTTCAAAGGGATATGGGGGTCAGGATCCATCTAATGGCATGTATGTACATTCATTGTGGGGAAACTAGCCTATCAAAAAATATAAATTTTTCCTCCAAAATGCTGAACCACCCCGGCCCTTACCATTTCGGCCTGAAATTGGTGTTTATTCAATTATCACAATATTTGCCCCTACGCCCCTTTCAAAGGGATATGGGGGTCAGGATCCATCTAATGGCATGTATGGACATTCATTGTGGGGAAACTAACCTATTAAAAAAATATATATTTTTCCTCCAAAATGCTGAACCACCCCGGACCTTCTAATTTCGGCCCGAAAGTTGTGATTTCAATTTTTACAATATTTGCCCCTACGCCCCTTCCAAAGGGATATGGGGGTCAGGATCCATCTAATGGCATGTATGGACATTCATTGTGGGGAAACTAACCTATTCAAAAAAATAATATTTTCCTCCAAATGCTGAACCACCCCGGCCCTTACCATTTCGCCCGAAAGTTGTGATAATTCAAATTTTTACAATATTTGCCCCTTCGCCCCTTTCAAAGGGATATGGGAGTCAGGATCATCTAATGGCATGTATGTACATTCATTGTGGGGAAACTAACCTATTAAAAAAAAAAAATATTTTCCTCCAAAATGCTGAACCACCCCGGCCCTTACAATTTCGGCCGAAAGTTGTGATAATTCAAATTTTACAATATTTGCCCCTTCGCCCCTTTCAAAGGGATATGGGGTCAGGATCCATCTAATGGCATGTATGTACATTCATTGTGGGAAACTAGCCTATTAAAAAAAATATATATTTTCCTCCAAAATGCTGAACCACCCCGGCCCTTCTATTTCGGCCCAAATTTGTGATAATTCAAATTTTTACAATATTTGCCCCTACGCCCCTTTCAAGGGATATGGGGGTCAGGATCCATCTAATGGCATGTATGTACATTCATTGTGGGGAAACTAGCCTATTCAAAATAATATTTTTCCTCCAAAATGCTGAACCACCCCGGCCCTTACCATTTCGGCCCGAAAGTTGTGATAATTCAAATTATCACAATATTTGCCCCTACGCCCCTTTCAAAGGGATATGGGGGTCAAGATCCATCTAATGGCATGTATGGACATTCATTGTGGGGAAACTAACCTATTAAAAAAAATATATATTTTCCTCCAAAATGCTGAACCACCCCGGACCTTTTAATTTCGGCCCGAAAGTTGTGATAATTCAAATTTTTACAATATTTGCCCCTACGCCCCTTTCAAAGGGATATGGGGTCAGGATCCATCTAATGGCATGTATGTACATTCATTGTGGGGAAACTAGCCTATCAAAAAATATAATATTTTCCTCCAAAATGCTGAACCACCCCGGCCCTTACCATTTCGGCCTGAAAGGTGTTTATTCAAATTATCACAATATTTGCCCCTACGCCCCTTTCAAAGGGATATGGGGGTCAGGATCCATCTAATGGCATGTATGTACATTCATTGTGGGGAAACTAGCCTATTCAAAAAATATATTTTTTCCTCCAAAATGCTGAACCACCCCGGCCCTTACAATTTCGGCCCGAAAGTTGTGATAATTCAAATTTTTACAATATTTGCCCCTACGCCCCTTTCAAAGGGATATGGGGGTCAGGATCCATCTAATGGCATGTATGTACATTCATTGTGGGAAAACTAGCCTATTCAAAAAATATAATATTTTCCTCCAAAATGCTGAACCACCCCGGCCCTTACCAATTTCGGCCCGAAAGTTGTGATAATTCAAATTTTTACAATATTTGCCCCTACGCCCCTTTCAAAGGGATATGGGGGTCAGGATCCATCTAATGGCATGTATGTACATTCATTGTGGGGAAACTAGCCTATTCAAAAATATATATTTTCCTCCAAAATGCTGAACCACCCCCGCCCTTACCATTTCGGCCTGAAATTGGTGTTTATTCAAATTATCACAATATTTGCCCCTACGCCCCTTTCAAAGGGATATGGGGGTCAGGATCCATCTAATGGCATGTATGTACATTCATTGTGGGAAACTAGCCTATTAAAAAAATATATATTTTCCTCCAAAATGCTGAACCACCCCGGCCTTCTAATTTCGGCCCAAAAGTTGTGATAATTCAAATTTTTACACAATATTTGCCCCTACGCCCCTTTCAAAGGATATGGGGGTCAGGATCCATCTAATGGCATGTATGTACATTCATTGTGGGGAAACTAGCCTATTCAAAAAAAATATATTTTCCTCCAAAATGCTGAACCACCCCGGCCCTTACAATTTCGGCCCGAAGTTGTGATAATTCAAATTTTTACAATATTTGCCCCTACGCCCCTTTCAAAGGGATATGGGGTCAGGATCCATCTAATGGCATGTATGTACATTCATTGTGGGGAAACTAGCCTATTAAAAAAAATATATATTTTCCTCCAAAATGCTGAACCACCCCGGCCCTTACAATTTCGGCCGAAAGTTGTGATAATTCAAATTTTACAATATTTGCCCCTACGCCCCTTTCAAAGGGATATGGTGGTCAGGATCCATCTAATGGCATGTATGTACATTCATTGTGGGGAAACTAGCCTATTCAAAAAATTAATATTTTCCTCCAAAATGCTGAACCACCCCGGCCCTTACCATTTCGGCCCGAAATTTGTGATAATTCAAATTTTTACAATATTTGCCCCTACGCCCCTTTCAAAGGGATATGGGGGTCAGGATCCATCTAATGGCATGTATGTACATTCATTGTGGGGAAACTAGCCTAATCAAAAAATATAATATTTTCCTCCAAAATGCTGAACCACCCCGGCCCTTACCATTTCGGCCTGAAATGGTGTTTATTCAAATATCACAATATTTGCCCCTACGCCCCTTTCAAAGGGATATGGGGGTCAGGATCCATCTAATGGCATGTATGGACATTCATTGTGGGAAAACTAGCCTATTAAAAAAAATAATATTTTCCTCCAAAATGCTGAACCACCCCGGACCTTCTAATTTCGGCCCAAAAGTTGTGATAATTCAAATTTTTACAATATTTGCCCCTACGCCCCTTTCAAAGGATATGGGGGTCAGGATCCATCTAATGGCATGTATTACATTCATTGTTGAAACTAGCCTATTCAAAAAATAAATATTTTCCTCCAAATGCTGAACCACCCCGGCCCTTACCATTTCGGCCCGAAAGTTGTGATAATTCAAATTTTTACAATATTTGCCCCTACGCCCCTTTCAAAGGGATATGGGGTCAGGATCCATCTAATGGCATGTATGTACATTCATTGTGGGGAAACTAGCCTATTAAAAAAATAATATATTTTCCTCCAAAATGCTGAACCACCCCGGCCTTACAATTTCGGCCAAAGTTGTGATAATTCAAATTTTACAATATTTGCCCCTACGCCCCCTTTCAAAGGGATATGGGGTCAGGATCCATCTAATGGCATGTATGTACATTCATTGTGGGGAAACTAGCCTATTCAAAAAATATATTTTCCTCCAAAATGCTGAACCACCCCGGCCCTTACCATTTCGGCCCGAAAGTTGTGATAATTCAAATTTTTACAATATTTGCCCCTACGCCCCTTTCAAAGGGATATGGGGGTCAGGATCCATCTAATGGCATGTATGTACATTCATTGTGGGGAAACTAGCCTATTAAAAAATATAATATTTTCCTCCAAAATGCTGAACCACCCCGGCCCTTACAATTTCGGCCTGAAATTGTGATTATTCAAATTTTTCACAATATTTGCCCCTACGCCCCTTTCAAAGGGATATGGGGGTCAGGATCCATCTAATGGCATGTATGGACATTCATTGTGGGGAAACTAGCCTATTAAAAAAAAATAATATTTTCCTCCAAAATGCTGAACCACCCCGGCCCTTCCATTTCGGCCCGAAAGTTGTGATAATTCAAATTTTACAATATTTGCCCCTACGCCCCTTTCAAAGGGATATGGGGTCAGGATCCATCTAATGGCATGTATGTACATTCATTGTGGGGAAACTAGCCTATTCAAAAAATATAATATTTTCCTCCAAAATGCTGAACCACCCCGGCCCTTACCATTTCGGCCTGAAATTGTGTTTATTCAAATTATCACAATATTTGCCCCTACGCCCCTTTCAAAGGGATATGGGGGTCAGATCCATCTAATGGCATGTATGTACATTCATTGTGGGGAAACTAGCCTATTCAAAAAAATATATATTTCCTCCAAAATGCTGAACCACCCCGGCCCTTACAATTTCGGCCCGAAAGTTGTGATAATTCAAATTTTTACAATATTTGCCCCTACGCCCCTTTCAAAGGGATATGGGGGTCAGGATCCATCTAATGGCATGTATGTACATTCATTGTGGGGAAACTAGCCTATTCAAAAATATAATATTTTCCTCCAAAATGCTGAACCACCCCGGCCCTTACCATTTCGGCCTGAAATTGGTGTTTATTCAAATTATCACAATATTTGCCCCTACGCCCCTTTCAAAGGGATATGGGGGTCAGGATCCATCTAATGGCATGTATGACATTCATTGTGGGGAAACTAGCCTATTAAAAAAAATATATATTTTCCTCCAAAATGCTGAACCACCCCGGACCTTACAATTTCGGCCCGAAAGTTGTGATAATTCAAATTTTTACAATATTTGCCCCTACGCCCCTTTCAAAGGGATATGGGGGTCAGGATCCATCTAATGGCATGTATGTACATTCATTGTGGGGAACTAGCCTATTCAAAAATATAATATTTTCCTCCAAAATGCTGAACCACCCCGGCCCTTACCATTTCGGCCTGAAATTGTGTTTTTATTCAAATTTCACAATATTTGCCCCTACGCCCCTTTCAAAGGGATATGGGGGTCAGGATCCATCTAATGGCATGTATGACATTCATTGTGGGGAAACTAACCTATTAAAAAAAATATATATTTTCCTCCAAAATGCTGAACCACCCCGGACCTTCTAATTTCGGCCGAAAGTTGTGATAATTCAAATTTTACAATATTTGCCCCTACGCCCCTTTCAAAGGGATATGGGGGTCAGGATCCATCTAATGGCATGTATGTACATTCATTGTGGGGAAACTAGCCTATTAAAAAAATAATATTTTCCTCCAAAATGCTGAACCACCCCGGCCCTTACCATTTCGGCCCGAAAGTTGTGATAATTCAAATTTTTACAATATTTGCCCCTACGCCCCTTTCAAAGGGATATGGGGGTCAGGATCCATCTAATGGCATGTATGTACATTCATTGTGGGGAAACTAGCCTATTAAAAAATATAATATTTTCCTCCAAAATGCTGAACCACCCCGGCCCTTACCATTTCGGCCTGAAATTGGTGTTTATTCAAATTATCACAATATTTGCCCCTACGCCCCTTTCAAAGGGATATGGGGGTCAGGATCCATCTAATGGCATGTATGTACATTCATTGTGGGGAAACTAGCCTATTCAAAAAATATAATATTTTCCTCCAAAATGCTGAACCACCCCGGCCCTTACCATTTCGGCCCGAAAGTTGTGATAATTCAAATTTTACAATATTTGCCCCTACGCCCCTTTCAAAGGGATATGGGGTCAGGATCCATCTAATGGCATGTATGTACATTCATTGTGGGGAAACTAGCCTATTCAAAAAATATAATATTTTCCTCCAAAATGCTGAACCACCCCGGCCCTTACCATTTCGGCCCGAAAGTTGTGATAATTCAAATTTTTACAATATTTGCCCCTACGCCCCTTTCAAAGGGATATGGGGGTCAGGATCCATCTAATGGCATGTATGTACATTCATTGTGGGGAAACTAGCCTATTCAAAAATATAATATTTTCCTCCAAAATGCTGAACCACCCCGGCCCTTACCATTTCGGCCTGAAATTGGTGTTTATAATTCAAATTTTCACAATATTTGCCCCTACGCCCCTTTCAAAGGGATATGGGGTCAGGATCCATCTAATGGCATGTATGTACATTCATTGTGGGGAAACTAGCCTATTAAAAAAATATAATATTTTCCTCCAAAATGCTGAACCACCCCGGCCCTTACAATTTCGGCCCGAAAGTTGTGATAATTCAAATTTTTACAATATTTGCCCCTACGCCCCTTTCAAAGGGATATGGGGGTCAGGATCCATCTAATGGCATGTATGTACATTCATTGTGGGGAAACTAGCCTATTCAAAAAATATAATATTTTCCTCCAAAATGCTGAACCACCCCGGCCCTTACCATTTCGGCCTGAAATTGGTGTTATTTCAAATTATCACAATATTTGCCCCTACGCCCCTTTCAAAGGGATATGGGGGTCAGGATCCATCTAATGGCATGTATGGACATTCATTGTGGGGAAACTAGCCTATTAAAAAAAAATATATTTTTCCTCCAAAATGCTGAACCACCCCGGACCTTCTAATTTCGCGGCCCAAAGTTGTGATAATTCAAATTTTTACAATATTTGCCCCTACGCCCCTTTCAAAGGGATATGGGGGTCAGGATCCATCTAATGGCATGTATGTACATTCATTGTGGGGAAACTAGCCTATTCAAAAAAATATATTTTCCTCCAAAATGCTGAACCCCCCGGCCCTTACCATTTCGGCCGAAAGTTGTGATAATTCAAATTTTTACAATATTTGCCCCTACGCCCCTTTCAAAGGGATATGGGGGTCAGGATCCATCTAATGGCATGTATGTACATTCATTGTGGGGAAACTAGCCTATTAAAAAAAAAATATTTTCCTCCAAAATGCTGAACCACCCCGGCCCTTACCAATTTCGGCCGAAAGTTGTGATAATTCAAATTTTTACAATATTTGCCCCTACGCCCCTTTCAAAGGGATATGGGGGTCAGGATCCATCTAATGGCATGTATGTACATTCATTGTGGGGAAACTAGCCTATTCAAAAAATATAATATTTTCCTCCAAAATGCTGAACCACCCCGGCCCTTACCATTTCGGCCCGAAAGTTGTGATAATTCAAATTTTTACAATATTTGCCCCTACGCCCCTTTCAAAGGGATATGGGGTCAGGATCCATCTAATGGCATGTATGTACATTCATTGTGGGGAAACTAGCCTATTCAAAAAATATAATATTTTCCTCCAAAATGCTGAACCACCCCGGCCCTTACAATTTCGGCCTGAAATTGGTGTTTATTCAAATTATCACAATATTTGCCCCTACGCCCCTTTCAAAGGGATATGGGGGTCAGGATCCATCTAATGGCATGTATGGACATTCATTGTGGGGAACTAACCTATTAAAAAAAATATATATTTTCCTCCAAAATGCTGAACCACCCCGGCCCTTACATTTCGGCCTGAAAGTTGTGATAATTCAAATTTTTACAATATTTGCCCCTACGCCCCCCTTTCAAAGGGATATGGGGGTCAGGATCCATCTAATGGCATGTATGTACATTCATTGTGGGGAAACTAGCCTATTCAAAAAATATAATATTTTCCTCCAAAATGCTGAACCACCCCGGCCCTTACCATTTCGGCCTGAAATTGGTGTTTATTCAAATTATCACAATATTTGCCCCTACGCCCCCTTTCAAAGGGATATGGGGGTCAGGATCCATCTAATGGCATGTATGTACATTCATTGTGGGGAAACTAACCTATTAAAAAAAATATATATTTTCCTCCAAAATGCTGAACCACCCCGGCCCTTCTAATTTCGGCCCGAAAGTTGTGATAATTCAAATTTTTACAATATTTGCCCCTACGCCCCTTTCAAAGGGATATGGGGTCAGGATCCATCTAATGGCATGTATGTACATTCATTGTGGGGAAACTAGCCTATTCAAAAAAAATAATATTTTCCTCCAAAATGCTGAACCACCCCGGCCCTTACCATTTCGGCCCGAAAGTTGTGATAATTCAAATTTTTACAATATTTGCCCCTACGCCCCTTTCAAAGGGATATGGGGTCAGGATCCATCTAATGGCATGTATGTACATTCATTGTGGGGAAACTAGCCTATTAAAAAAAAAAATATTTTCCTCCAAAATGCTGAACCACCCCGGCCCTTACAATTTCGGCCGAAAGTTGTGATAATTCAAATTTTACAATATTTGCCCCTACGCCCCTTTCAAAGGGATATGGGGTCAGGATCCATCTAATGGCATGTATGTACATTCATTGTGGGAAACTAGCCTATTAAAAAAATATATATTTTCCTCCAAAATGCTGAACCACCCCGGACCTTAATTTCGGCCCAAAGTTGTGATAATTCAAATTTTTACAATATTTGCCCCTACGCCCTTTCAAAGGGATATGGGGGTCAGGATCCATCTAATGGCATGTATGTACATTCATTGTGGGGAAACTAGCCTATTCAAAAAAAATATAATATTTTCCTCCAAAATGCTGAACCACCCCGGCCCTTACCATTTCGGCCCGAAAGTGTGATAATTCAAATTTTCACAATATTTGCCCCTACGCCCCTTTCAAAGGGATATGGGGGTCAGGATCCATCTAATGGCATGTATGGACATTCATTGTGGGAAACTAGCCTATTAAAAAAAATATATATTTTCCTCCAAAATGCTGAACCACCCCGGACCTTACCATTTCGGCCGAAAGTTGTGATAATTCAAATTTTTACAATATTTGCCCCTACGCCCCTTTCAAAGGGATATGGGGGTCAGGATCCATCTAATGGCATGTATGTACATTCATTGTGGGGAAACTAGCCTATTCAAAAAATATATATTTTCCTCCAAAATGCTGAACCACCCCGGCCCTTACCATTTCGGCCTGAAATTGGTGTTTATTCAAATTATCACAATATTTGCCCCTACGCCCCTTTCAAAGGGATATGGGGGTCAGGATCCATCTAATGGCATGTATGTACATTCATTGTGGGGAAACTAGCCTAATCAAAAATATAATATTTTCCTCCAAAATGCTGAACCACCCCCGGCCCTTACAATTTCGGCCCGAAAGTTGTGATAATTCAAATTTTTACAATATTTGCCCCTACGCCCCTTTCAAAGGGATATGGGGGTCAGGATCCATCTAATGGCATGTATGTACATTCATTGTGGGAAAACTAGCCTATTCAAAAAATATAATATTTTCCTCCAAAATGCTGAACCACCCCGGCCCTTACCATTTCGGCCGAAAGTTGTGATAATTCAAATTTTTACAATATTTGCCCCTACGCCCCTTTCAAAGGGATATGGGGGTCAGGATCCATCTAATGGCATGTATGTACATTCATTGTGGGGAAACTAGCCTATTCAAAAAATATAATATTTTCCTCCAAAATGCTGAACCACCCCGGCCCTTACCATTTCGGCCTGAAATTGTGTTTATTCAAATTATCACAATATTTGCCCCTACGCCCCTTTCAAAGGGATATGGGGGTCAGGATCCATCTAATGGCATGTATGTACATTCATTGTGGGGAAACTAGCCTATTCAAAAAATATAATTTTTTCCTCCAAAATGCTGAACCACCCCGGCCCTTACCATTTCGGCCCGAAAGTTGTGATAATTCAAATTTTTACAATATTTGCCCCTACGCCCCTTTCAAAGGGATATGGGGGTCAGGATCCATCTAATGGCATGTATGTACATTCATTGTGGGGAAACTAGCCTATTCAAAAATATAATATTTTCCTCCAAAATGCTGAACCACCCCGGCCCTTACCATTTCGGCCCGAAAGTTGTGATAATTCAAATTTTTACAATATTTGCCCCTACGCCCCTTTCAAAGGGATATGGGGGTCAGGATCCATCTAATGGCATGTATGTACATTCATTGTGGGGAAACTAGCCTATTCAAAAATATATATTTTTCCTCAAAATGCTGAACCACCCCGGCCCTTACCATTTCGGCCTGAAATTGGTGTTTATTCAAATTATCACAATATTTGCCCCTACGCCCCTTTCAAAGGGATATGGGGGTCAGGATCCATCTAATGGCATGTATACATTCATTGTGGGGAAACTAGCCTATTCAAAAATATAATATTTTCCTCCAAAATGCTGAACCACCCCGCCCTTACAATTTCGGCCCGAAAGTTGTGATAATTCAAATTTTTACAATATTTGCCCCTACGCCCCTTTCAAAGGGATATGGGGGTCAGGATCCATCTAATGGCATGTATGTACATTCATTGTGGGGAAACTAGCCTATTCAAAATATAATATTTTCCTCCAAAATGCTGAACCACCCCGGCCCTTACCATTTCGGCCTGAAATTGGTGTTTAATTCAAATTATCACAATATTTGCCCCTACGCCCCTTTCAAAGGGATATGGGGGTCAGGATCCATCTAATGGCATGTATGTACATTCATTGTGGGGAAACTAGCCTATTCAAAAAATATAATATTTTTTTCCAAAATGCTGAACCACCCCGGCCCTTACAATTTCGGCCCGAAAGTTGTGATAATTCAAATTTTTACAATATTTGCCCCTACGCCCCTTTCAAAGGGATATGGGGGTCAGGATCCATCTAATGGCATGTATGTACATTCATTGTGGGGAAACTAGCCTATCAAAAAAATATATATTTTCCTCCAAAATGCTGAACCACCCCGGCCCTTACCATTTCGGCCTGAAATTGTGATTATTCAAATTTTTACAATATTTGCCCCTACGCCCCTTTCAAAGGGATATGGGGGTCAGGATCCATCTAATGGCATGTATGTACATTCATTGTGGGAAACTACCTATTAAAAAAATATATATTTTCCTCCAAAATGCTGAACCACCCCGACCTTCTAATTTCGGCCGAAAGTTGTGATAATTCAAATTTTTACAATATTTGCCCCTACGCCCCTTTCAAAGGGATATGGGGGTCAGGATCCATCTAATGGCATGTATGTACATTCATTGTGGGGAAACTACCTATTCAAAAAAAAATATTTTTCCTCCAAAATGCTGAACCACCCCGGCCTTACCATTTCGGCCCGAAAGTTGTGATAATTCAAATTTTTACAATATTTGCCCCTACGCCCCTTTCAAAGGGATATGGGGGTCAGGATCCATCTAATGGCATGTATGTACATTCATTGTGGGGAAACTAGCCTATTAAAAAAAATATATATTTTCCTCCAAAATGCTGAACCACCCCGGCCCTTACATTTCGGCCGAAAGTTGTGATAATTCAAATTTTACAATATTTGCCCCTACGCCCCTTTCAAAGGGATATGGGGGTCAGATCCATCTAATGGCATGTATGTACATTCATTGTGGGGAAACTAGCCTATTCAAAAAATATATATTTTCCTCCAAAATGCTGAACCACCCCGGCCCTTACCATTTCGGCCCGAAAGTTGTGATAATTCAAATTTTTACAATATTTGCCCCTACGCCCCTTTCAAAGGGATATGGGGGTCAGGATCCATCTAATGGCATGTATGTACATTCATTGTGGGGAAACTAGCCTATTCAAAAAATATAATATTTTCCTCCAAAATGCTGAACCACCCCGGCCCTTACCATTTCGGCCTGAAATTGGTGTTTATTCAAATTTTCACAATATTTGCCCCTACGCCCCTTTCAAAGGGATATGGGGTCAGATCCATCTAATGGCATGTATGTACATTCATTGTGGGAAACTAGCCTATTCAAAAAAATATATATTTTCCTCCAAAATGCTGAACCACCCGGCCCTTACAATTTCGGCCCGAAAGTTGTGATAATTCAAATTTTACAATATTTGCCCCTACGCCCCTTTCAAAGGGATATGGGGGTCAGGATCCATCTAATGGCATGTATGTACATTCATTGTGGGGAAACTAGCCTATTCAAAAAATATAATATTTTCCTCCAAAATGCTGAACCACCCCGGCCCTTACCATTTCGGCCTGAAATTGGTGTTTATTCAAATTATCACAATATTTGCCCCTACGCCCCTTTCAAAGGGATATGGGGGTCAGATCCATCTAATGGCATGTATGTACATTCATTGTGGGGAAACTAGCCTATTCAAAAAATATATTTTTTCCTCCAAAATGCTGAACCACCCCGCCCTTACAATTTCGGCCCGAAAGTTGTGATAATTCAAATTTTTACAATATTTGCCCCTACGCCCCTTTCAAAGGGATATGGGGGTCAGGATCCATCTAATGGCATGTATGTACATTCATTGTGGGGAAACTAGCCTATCAAAAAAATATTATTTTCCTCCAAAATGCTGAACCACCCCGGCCCTTACCATTTCGGCCTGAAATTGGTGTTTATTCAAATTATCACAATATTTGCCCCTACGCCCCTTTCAAAGGGATATGGGGTCAGGATCCATCTAATGGCATGTATGGACATTCATTGTGGGGAAACTAGCCTATTAAAAAAAATATATATTTTCCTCCAAAATGCTGAACCACCCCGGACCTTCTAATTTCGGCCCGAAAGTTGTGATAATTCAAATTTTTACAATATTTGCCCCTACGCCCCTTTCAAAGGGATATGGGGGTCAGGATCCATCTAATGGCATGTATGACATTCATTGTGGGGAAACTAGCCTATTAAAAAAAAAAATATTTTCCTCCAAAATGCTGAACCACCCCGGCCCTTACCATTTCGGCCCGAAAGTTGTGATAATTCAAATTTTTACAATATTTGCCCCTACGCCCCTTTCAAAGGGATATGGGGGTCAGGATCCATCTAATGGCATGTATGTACATTCATTGTGGGGAAACTAGCCTATTAAAAAAAATATATATTTTCCTCCAAAATGCTGAACCACCCCGGCCCTTACAATTTCGGCACGAAAGTTGTGATAATTCAAATTTTACAATATTTGCCCCTACGCCCCTTTCAAAGGGATATGGGGGTCAGGATCCATCTAATGGCATGTATGTACATTCATTGTGGGGAAACTAGCCTATTCAAAAATATAATATTTTCCTCCAAAATGCTGAACCACCCCGGCCCTTACCATTTCGGCCCGAAAGTTGTGATAATTCAAATTTTTACAATATTTGCCCCTACGCCCCTTTCAAAGGGATATGGGGGTCAGGATCCATCTAATGGCATGTATGTACATTCATTGTGGGGAAACTAGCCTATTCAAAAATATAATTTTTCCTCCAAAATGCTGAACCACCCCGGCCCTTACAATTTCGGCCTGAAATTGTGTTTATTCAAATTTTCACAATATTTGCCCCTACGCCCCTTTCAAAGGGATATGGGGGTCAGGATCCATCTAATGGCATGTATGTACATTCATTGTGGGGAAACTAGCCTATTAAAAAATATATATTTTCCTCCAAAATGCTGAACCACCCCGGACCTTACAATTTCGGCCCGAAAGTTGTGATAATTCAAATTTTTACAATATTTGCCCCTACGCCCCTTTCAAAGGGATATGGGGTCAGGATCCATCTAATGGCATGTATGTACATTCATTGTGGGGAAACTAGCCTATTCAAAAAATATATATTTTCCTCCAAAATGCTGAACCACCCCGGCCCTTACCATTTCGGCCTGAAATTGGTGTTTATTCAAATTATCACAATATTTGCCCCTACGCCCCTTTCAAAGGGATATGGGGGTCAGGATCCATCTAATGGCATGTATGTACATTCATTGTGGGAAACTAGCCTATTAAAAAAATATTATTTTTCCTCCAAAATGCTGAACCACCCCGGCCCTTACTAATTTCGGCCAAAGTTGTGATAATTCAAATTTTTACAATATTTGCCCCTACGCCCCTTTCAAAGGGATATGGGGGTCAGGATCCATCTAATGGCATGTATGTACATTCATTGTGGGGAAACTAGCCTATTCAAAAAAAATAATATTTTCCTCCAAAATGCTGAACCACCCCGGCCCTTACCATTTCGGCCGAAAAGTGATAATTCAAATTTTTACAATATTTGCCCCTACGCCCCTTTCAAAGGGATATGGGGGTCAGGATCCATCTAATGGCATGTATGTACATTCATTGTGGGGAAACTAGCCTATTAAAAAAAAAAAATATTTTCCTCCAAAATGCTGAACCACCCCGGCCCTTACAATTTCGGCCGAAAGTTGTGATAATTCAAATTTTACAATATTTGCCCCTACGCCCCTTTCAAAGGGATATGGGGTCAGGATCCATCTAATGGCATGTATGTACATTCATTGTGGGGAAACTAGCCTATTAAAAAAATATATATTTTCCTCCAAAATGCTGAACCACCCCGGCCCTTACTAATTTCGGCCCGAAAGTTGTGATAATTCAAATTTTTACAATATTTGCCCCTACGCCCCTTTCAAAGGGATATGGGGGTCAGGATCCATCTAATGGCATGTATGTACATTCATTGTGGGGAAACTAGCCTATTCAAAAAATATAATTTTTCCTCCAAAATGCTGAACCACCCCGGCCCTTACAATTTCGGCCCGAAAGTTGTGATAATTCAAATTTTTACAATATTTGCCCCTACGCCCCTTTCAAAGGGATATGGGGGTCAGGATCCATCTAATGGCATGTATGTACATTCATTGTGGGGAAACTAGCCTATTCAAAAAATATAATATTTTCCTCCAAAATGCTGAACCACCCCGGCCCTTACATTTCGGCCTGAAATTGGTGTTTTCAAATTATCACAATATTTGCCCCTACGCCCCTTTCAAAGGGATATGGGGGTCAAGATCCATCTAATGGCATGTATGGACATTCATTGTGGGGAAACTAGCCTATTAAAAAATATATATTTTCCTCCAAAATGCTGAACCACCCCGGACCTTCTATTTTCGGCCCGAAAGTTGTGATAATTCAAATTTTTACAATATTTGCCCCTACGCCCCTTTCAAAGGGATATGGGGGTCAGGATCCATCTAATGGCATGTATGTACATTCATTGTGGGGAAACTAGCCTATTCAAAAAATATAATATTTTCCTCCAAAATGCTGAACCACCCCGGCCCTTACCATTTCGGCCTGAAATTGTGTTTATTCAAATTATCACAATATTTGCCCCTACGCCCCTTTCAAAGGGATATGGGGTCAGGATCCATCTAATGGCATGTATGGACATTCATTGTGGGGAAACTAGCCTATTAAAAAAAATATATATTTTTTTCCTCCAAAATGCTGAACCACCCGGCCCTTCTATTTCGGCCCGAAAGTTGTGATAATTCAAATTTTTACAATATTTGCCCCTACGCCCCTTTCAAAGGGATATGGGGGTCAGGATCCATCTAATGGCATGTATGTACATTCATTGTGGGAAACTAGCCTATTCAAAAAAAAATAATATTTTCCTCCAAAATGCTGAACCACCCCGGCCCTTACCATTTCGGCCCGAAAGTTGTGATAATTCAAATTTTTACAATATTTGCCCCTACGCCCCTTTCAAAGGGATATGGGGTCAGGATCCATCTAATGGCATGTATGTACATTCATTGTGGGGAAACTAGCCTATTAAAAAAAAAAAATATTTCCCTCCAAAATGCTGAACCACCCCGGCCCTTACCAATTTCGGCCCGAAAGTTGTGATATTCAAATTTTACAATATTTGCCCCTACGCCCCTTTCAAAGGGATATGGGGGTCAGGATCCATCTAATGGCATGTATGTACATTCATTGTGGGGAAACTAGCCTATTAAAAAAAATATATATTTTCCTCCAAAATGCTGAACCACCCCGGCCCTAATTTCGGCCCGAAAGTTGTGATAATTCAAATTTTTACAATATTTGCCCCTACGCCCCTTTCAAAGGGATATGGGGGTCAGGATCCATCTAATGGCATGTATGTACATTCATTGTGGGGAAACTAGCCTATTCAAAAAATATAATATTTTCCTCCAAAATGCTGAACCACCCCGGCCCTTACCATTTCGGCCCGAAGTTGTGATAATTCAAATTTTTACAATATTTGCCCCTACGCCCCTTTCAAAGGGATATGGGGGTCAGGATCCATCTAATGGCATGTATGTACATTCATTGTGGGAAACTAGCCTATTAAAAAATAATATATTTTCCTCCAAAATGCTGAACCACCCCGGCCCTTACAATTTCGGCCCGAAAGTTGTGATAATTCAAATTTTTACAATATTTGCCCCTACGCCCCTTTCAAAGGGATATGGGGGTCAGGATCCATCTAATGGCATGTATGTACATTCATTGTGGGGAAACTAGCCTATTCAAAAAAATATATTTTTTCCTCCAAAATGCTGAACCACCCCGGCCCTTACCATTTCGGCCCGAAATTGGTGTTTATTCAAATTTTTACAATATTTGCCCCTACGCCCCTTTCAAAGGGATATGGGGGTCAGGATCCATCTAATGGCATGTATGTACATTCATTGTGTGGGAAACTAGCCTATTAAAAATAATAATTTTTTCCTCCAAAATGCTGAACCACCCCGGCCCTTACAATTTCGGCCGAAAGTTGTGATAATTCAAATTTTTACAATATTTGCCCCTACGCCCCTTTCAAAGGGATATGGGGGTCAGGATCCATCTAATGGCATGTATGTACATTCATTGTGGGGAAACTAGCCTATTCAAAAAATATATATTTTCCTCCAAAATGCTGAACCACCCCGGCCCTTACCATTTCGGCCTGAAATTGGTGTTTATTCAAATTATCACAATATTTGCCCCTACGCCCCTTTCAAAGGGATATGGGGGTCAGGATCCATCTAATGGCATGTATGTACATTCATTGTGGGGAAACTAGCCTATTAAAAAAATATATATTTTCCTCCAAAATGCTGAACCACCCCGGCCTTACTAATTTCGGCCCGAAAGTTGTGATAATTCAAATTTTTACAATATTTGCCCCTACGCCCCTTTCAAAGGGATATGGGGTCAGGATCCATCTAATGGCATGTATGTACATTCATTGTGGGGAAACTAGCCTATTAAAAAAAATATAATATTTTCCTCCAAAATGCTGAACCACCCCGGCCCTTACCATTTCGGCCGAAAGTTGTGATAATTCAAATTTTTACAATATTTGCCCCTACGCCCCTTTCAAAGGGATATGGGGTCAGGATCCATCTAATGGCATGTATGTACATTCATTGTGGGGAAACTAGCCTATTCAAAAATAATAATATTTTCCTCCAAAATGCTGAACCACCCCGGCCCTTACCATTTCGGCCTGAAATTGTGTTTATTCAAATTTTCACAATATTTGCCCCTACGCCCCTTTCAAAGGGATATGGGGGTCAGGATCCATCTAATGGCATGTATGTACATTCATTGTGGGGAAACTAGCCTATTAAAAAAAATAATATTTTCCTCCAAAATGCTGAACCACCCCGGCCCTTACCATTTCGGCCCGAAAGTTGTGATAATTCAAATTTTTACAATATTTGCCCCTACGCCCCTTTCAAAGGGATATGGGGGTCAGGATCCATCTAATGGCATGTATGTACATTCATTGTGGGGAAACTAGCCTATTCAAAAAATATAATATTTTCCTCCAAAATGCTGAACCACCCCGGCCCTTACCATTTCGGCCTGAAATTGGTGTTTATTCAAATTTTCACAATATTTGCCCCTACGCCCCTTTCAAAGGGATATGGGGGTCAGGATCCATCTAATGGCATGTATGTACATTCATTGTGGGAAACTAGCCTATTAAAAAAATATATATTTTCCTCCAAAATGCTGAACCACCCCGGCCCTTATTTCACGGCCCGAAAGTTGTGATAATTCAAATTTTTACAATATTTGCCCCTACGCCCCTTTCAAAGGGATATGGGGGTCAGGATCCATCTAATGGCATGTATGTACATTCATTGTGGGGAAACTAGCCTATTAAAAAAATATATATTTTCCTCCCAAAATGCTGAACCACCCCGGCCCTTACCAATTTCGGCCCAAAGTTGTGATAATTCAAATTTTTACAATATTTGCCCCTACGCCCCTTTCAAAGGGATATGGGGGTCAGGATCCATCTAATGGCATGTATGTACATTCATTGTGGGGAAACTAGCCTATTCAAAAAAAATAATATTTTCCTCCAAAATGCTGAACCACCCCGGCCCTTACCATTTCGGCCCGAAAGTTGTGATATTCAAATTTTTACAATATTTGCCCCTACGCCCCTTTCAAAGGGATATGGGGGTCAGGATCCATCTAATGGCATGTATGTACATTCATTGTGGGAAACTAGCCTATTAAAAAAAAAATATTTTCCTCCAAAATGCTGAACCACCCCGGCCCTTACAATTTCGGCCTGAAAGTTGTGATATTCAAATTTTTACAATATTTGCCCCTACGCCCCTTTCAAAGGGATATGGGGTCAGGATCCATCTAATGGCATGTATGTACATTCATTGTGGGGAAACTAGCCTATTAAAAAAATATATATTTTCCTCCAAAATGCTGAACCACCCCGGCCCTTCTAATTTCGGCCCGAAAGTTGTGATAATTCAAATTTTTACAATATTTGCCCCTACGCCCCTTTCAAAGGGATATGGGGTCAGGATCCATCTAATGGCATGTATGTACATTCATTGTGGGGAAACTAGCCTATTCAAAAAATATAATATTTTCCTCCAAAATGCTGAACCACCCCGGCCCTTACCATTTCGGCCTGAAATTTGTGATAATTCAAATTTTTACAATATTTGCCCCTACGCCCCTTTCAAAGGGATATGGGGGTCAGATCCATCTAATGGCATGTATGGACATTCATTGTGGGGAAACTAGCCTATTAAAAAAAATATATATTTTCCTCCAAAATGCTGAACCACCCCGGCCCTTTTAATTTCGGCCCGAAAGTTGTGATAATTCAAATTTTTACAATATTTGCCCCTACGCCCCTTTCAAAGGGATATGGGGGTCAGGATCCATCTAATGGCATGTATGTACATTCATTGTGGGGAAACTAGCCTATTCAAAAATATAATATTTTCCTCCAAAATGCTGAACCACCCCGGCCCTTACCATTTCGGCCTGAAATTGGTGTTTATTCAAATTTTCACAATATTTGCCCCTACGCCCCTTTCAAAGGGATATGGGGTCAGATCCATCTAATGGCATGTATGTACATTCATTGTGGGGAAACTAGCCTATTCAAAAAATATAATATTTTCCTCCAAAATGCTGAACCACCCCGCCCTTACAATTTCGGCCCGAAAGTTGTGATAATTCAAATTTTTACAATATTTGCCCTACGCCCCTTTCAAAGGGATATGGGGGTCAGGATCCATCTAATGGCATGTATGTACATTCATTGTGGGGAAACTAGCCTATCAAAAAATATATATTTTCCTCCAAAATGCTGAACCACCCCGGCCCTTACCATTTCGGCCCGAAATTGGTGTTTATTCAAATTTTCACAATATTTGCCCCTACGCCCCTTTCAAAGGGATATGGGGTCAGGATCCATCTAATGGCATGTATGGACATTCATTGTGGGGAAACTAGCCTATTAAAAAAATATATATTTTCCTCCAAAATGCTGAACCACCCCGGACCTTACAATTTCGGCCCGAAAGTTGTGATAATTCAAATTTTTACAATATTTGCCCCTACGCCCCCTTCAAAGGGATATGGGGTCAGGATCCATCTAATGGCATGTATGTACATTCATTGTGGGGAAACTAGCCTATTCAAAAAATATATATTTTCCTCCAAAATGCTGAACCACCCCCGCCCCTTACCATTTCGGCCCGAAATTGTGTTTATTCAAATTTTTACAATATTTGCCCCTACGCCCCTTTCAAAGGGATATGGGGGTCAGGATCCATCTAATGGCATGTATGTACATTCATTGTGGGGAAACTAGCCTATTAAAAAAATATATATTTTCCTCCAAATGCTGAACCACCCCGGCCCTTACTAATTTCGGCCCGAAAGTTGTGATAATTCAAATTTTTACAATATTTGCCCCTACGCCCCTTTCAAAGGATATGGGGGTCAGGATCCATCTAATGGCATGTATGGACATTCATTGTGGGGAAACTAGCCTATTCAAAAAAAATAATATTTTCCTCCAAAATGCTGAACCACCCCGGCCCTTACCATTTCGGCCTGAAAGTTGTGATAATTCAAATTTTTACAATATTTGCCCCTACGCCCCTTTCAAAGGGATATGGGGGTCAGGATCCATCTAATGGCATGTATGTACATTCATTGTGGGGAAACTAGCCTATTAAAAAAATAAAATATTTTCCTCCAAAATGCTGAACCACCCCGGCCCTTACAATTTCGGCCCGAAAGTTGTGATAATTCAAATTTTTACAATATTTGCCCCTACGCCCCTTTCAAAGGGATATGGGGGTCAGGATCCATCTAATGGCATGTATGTACATTCATTGTGGGAAAACTAGCCTATTAAAAAAATATATTTTCCTCCAAAATGCTGAACCACCCCGGCCCTTACCAATTTCGGCCCGAAAGTTGTGATAATTCAAATTTTACAATATTTGCCCCTACGCCCCTTTCAAAGGGATATGGGGGTCAGGATCCATCTAATGGCATGTATGTACATTCATTGTGGGGAAACTAGCCTATTCAAAAATATATATTTTTCCTCCAAAATGCTGAACCACCCCGGCCCTTACCATTTCGGCCCGAAAGTTGTGATAATTCAAATTTTACAATATTTGCCCCTACGCCCCTTTCAAAGGGATATGGGGTCAGGATCCATCTAATGGCATGTATGGACATTCATTGTGGGGAAACTAGCCTATTAAAAAAAATATATATTTTCCTCCAAAATGCTGAACCACCCCGGCCCTTACCATTTCGGCCCCGAAAGTTGTGATAATTCAAATTTTTACAATATTTGCCCCTACGCCCCTTTCAAAGGGATATGGGGTCAGGATCCATCTAATGGCATGTATGTACATTCATTGTGGGGAAACTAGCCTATTAAAAAAAATAATATTTTCCTCCAAAATGCTGAACCACCCCGGCCCTTACCATTTCGGCCTGAAATTGGTGTTTATTCAAATTTTCACAATATTTGCCCCTACGCCCCTTTCAAAGGGATATGGGGGTCAGGATCCATCTAATGGCATGTATGTACATTCATTGTGGGAAACTAGCCTATTCAAAAATAATATTTTTTCCTCCAAAATGCTGAACCACCCCGGCCCTTACAATTTCGGCCCGAAGTTGTGATAATTTAAATTTTTACAATATTTGCCCCTACGCCCTTTCAAAGGGATATGGGGGTCAGGATCCATCTAATGGCATGTATGTACATTCATTGTGGGAAACTAGCCTATTAAAAAAATATAATATTTTCCTCCAAAATGCTGAACCACCCCGGCCCTTACCATTTCGGCCTGAAATTGGTGATTATTCAAATTTTCACAATATTTGCCCCTACGCCCCTTTCAAAGGGATATGGGGGTCAGGATCCATCTAATGGCATGTATGGACATTCATTGTGGGGAAACTAACCTATTAAAAAAATATAATATTTTCCTCCAAAATGCTGAACCACCCCGGACCTTCTAATTTCGGCCCAAAGTTGTTGATAATTCAAATTTTTACAATATTTGCCCCTACGCCCCTTTCAAAGGGATATGGGGGTCAGGATCCATCTAATGGCATGTATGTACATTCATTGTGGGAAACTAGCCTATTCAAAAAAAATAATATTTTTCTCCAAAATGCTGAACCACCCCGGCCCTTACCATTTCGGCCCGAAAGTTGTGATAATTCAAATTTTTACAATATTTGCCCCTACGCCCCTTTCAAGGGATATGGGGTCAGGATCCATCTAATGGCATGTATGGACATTCATTGTGGGGAAACTAACCTATTAAAAAAAAAATATTTTTTCCTCCAA
>NW_022145281.1:0-2532 GCF_000002235.5 Strongylocentrotus purpuratus | reverse complement strand
AATTCCAAGCAAGGTAAGGCTAGCTGCATGCCATTCATAATAGATGTCACTATAAGGACCCAAAATGTGTCTCGACAATTTCTTTTTTCAACAAGTCAACAATCTTTATCATTACAGAATATTCAGTTTCCTTATATTTCAAAAGATCGAAATTTAAATTAAAACAAAAAAAAAATTGAATATTTTGCTGTTGATTACATTTCTTGTTCATTTGTGTGTTTTTTTTTCTTATAGATTGAACCGTGGTTATCGTCCAGCCAAGAAATACATGAACTCCTTCACCTCTAACATACTTGCCATTATCTGCCAGTAAGTTCCAACTTTGCATTATAAGTTCACTCACTACATGGACTTGGTATTAATAATATCATACTTTTGACTTTTCATTAAATGCATTCCCACTTCCTTATATAATTTCCATGTATTTCGTTTCTTGTCTTCATGGAACGTCAGTTTCTGGTCTTATGCATACTTCCTTTTCAGTGGTTTACCCCTCGCTTTACATTGCAACCTGATCTTTTGTCTTCCCTACATAACAACATGCAGCACAATAACTTCAACATTTGTGATGCGATCAAGCTAATTGAGTTGTTTGTCGACCCTAGTCATTTTTTTTTTACAGATTTGAAACGAGCACAATCTCAGCATTACTGCTGTGAAAACCGCATGCGTGTACCATCTTTAGTTCTAAAATTATGGAAGTCGGAACACCAAGAGATGTGATGAAGTGATGTGATGAAGTGGCCCTATTTTGGCCTGAATCTCCAAATGAAAATTCCCGGCAAACGACTCATTTAGCTTGATCGCATCACATTTGTCAACTTTAACAATGTTGTGAAAGTTTTGTCGATTGTCACCGACCTAGTCAGCCAAAATAATCCTCCAGCTGTTTGAAAAACCACAGACAGTCAAAAATCAATCCTCTTCGCTGGCCATGCCTTTTACACCAAGGCTAGTCACCAACAGTCAGATCATATTTCAAGCAAGCACTGTGACTAGTCGAACTCAGTCAACAGACAAAAGCAGGCAAGAAGTAGGCGCAACTGGTTTATCCATTGCCTACCGTCAAAGCATAGCTGTATCAAGTTACATAAACAGTCCCAGCCAGTTAATCCTGCTTTATGGAGGCTGGGAGCTCTTAACTGTTGAAAACAGTCACTTGATTGATTTTGACTGAAAGGACAACTTTGCACAGAATATATATTTACATAAGAAGGTTAATAAAATACTACTGCCACCAAGTGAAACTGTAAAGTGCTCATTCAAATCGCAGATAAAACTCAACCACCAGCTTTTTCCGCCAATCAATTATGTTCTTATTTTCTTTAGGAACGTAGCATTCTTTGCTGGCTCCATTCTTGCCGTGCTTGTCATCCTTGTCGTGTACGATGAAGACGTCTTGACAGTTGAACATGTGCTCACGACCACTACACTACTTGGTAAGTAGAAATATAGCAAAGATAAGAAGTGAAATCGTGAAAAGAGTCCGATTACATACCAATTATGGATGGAAATTTCCGAAAATGTGTCGCTTGACGTATCTTTGGAAATGGCCTTCTTTTATTGTTTTCTTAAAAATGACAGCATGCCAGAAAGAATAATTTCACAGGGAGTTCAGCGCCATTACTATCTTTCAACCAAGTAAGCCTTTCCACAATAATTTGGTCAGTTACTTTTGGGATAACTGCAAAGGATCTACTCTACCTTTGACAACTCCTGTTCTATCCATTTTCCTTTCTTTTACAGGCGTGATCATCACTGTCTGCAGAACCTTCATTCCAGATGAGGTAAAGGAAAGTTTTCTTCTGACCAGTTCATCTGTGACTAAGCACCGTCGATATGTCGATATAACTTTATTATTTCGATATTATTTTGATATCGATGTAGCGGATAGCAATTTTGTAATCATATCGAAATATCAATATTTTAACTTTTACATGGCAATATCGAATATTCTCGATATTGGATTTCCGATATATTGATTATTGAAAATTTTGATATCGACGGTGCTTAATTGTGACTGAAAGCAGTATGAGTCAAAGATATTAGTGCATAAAACGAAACATGTAATCACCTGCACTTTAACTGCTAGACTGAATAATCATCTATTACATTATAACTTATTTTCAAAGTATTTCAGCTTCACCTGTATCCTTTCTGAAGAATAAACCCAGCCTTTGAATTCCTTCCCTGTTATTGGTAGATGACAAAAGAGTCTATTGAACATCCGCTTGCATACAAACGTCCATGATATTATAGCAGATCTAACGATTAGTTATGCAAAACAAGACTGCGTCTTGACCTCAAGATTCTGACCATTTAATAAGCGGGCATTTTCATATACAGGCCCTCCGTAACCCGTTGTTGTATTACAAAAACATGTCGGCCAAAATTGACCAATCAACAGCTTAGTCCACATTTCTAATCGAAATGACGTCACATTAAAATGAAGTCAAATCGCATTGGCTGGAACACGGGTCGACAAAAAGTTTGCATGCTTGGATATATCAGACTCCAGATATAGAGAGGAAT
>NW_022145280.1:0-2578 GCF_000002235.5 Strongylocentrotus purpuratus | reverse complement strand
GCTTCAGCGACATAGAACATAAATACAAACTTTTTGCAAATCTACCAAACCTGGCAACTTTTTTAAAAGCCGGACTTAGTTGTCATCGGGATCACTTTGGAGAACCGAACTTCAAGCATTTTTTTGCAACATTAATCAATCATATATAATTTTGTCACAAATTTAACTGCATGATTATCACATTACCACATCGTTACCAGAAATTGTCGGTTGTCGATCGAACGAACGGCCAAAACATCATTGCAACATTCTCGGGGGGGGGGGGGGGGGGGTTCAATCTCAGCCTCCCACTTATTCGCCTACCATTACCCCCCGGAAAACTACCCCCAAAGATAATTACCCCTAAGGACAATTACCGTGCCTCGACGAGCTACCCCCGGAAAAAAGAGTCCCCCCCCCCCACCCCCTGAAACTTAACCCCTATATAGGACAATGCCCCCTGGGACAACCAAGGACAACCGCCCCGAGGACTACCCCTGTTCAGTATGAACAGGGGGAAGTCAACCTCGATAATTAGTTGGGTAATTTTAGGGGGAGATCATTAATTTCAGGGGGTGGTAATTGTCCTCTGGGGGTTTAATTGTCCACGGGGGGGGGGGGGGGGGGTAATTGTCCTAGAGGGTAATTTTTCGGGGGGGGGGGAGTAACTTCCTCGGGGTGGTTGTCCTCGGGGGGGGGGGGGGTAATCGTCCTTGGGGTAATATTGTACCGCTAATGGCCGGGGGTGACATGCCCAAGGGGTAATTGACCTAGAACCTTCAAAGGGCAATAAATAAACAGCTACTCAATTTACACTGAATCTTATTTTCTGGTTGTAAACTCAACAAAAAATGATAATGGCCACCTCTAAATGATTATTTTGTAGACCATGCAAGTGAGCCTGCAAAATGTTAAGTTTAGTAGCACGGTATGATTGCTCATCAAAAAGTGAAACAACATCCGTCTGGCAGATTTTGACAACTGCATGGCTGTAATACCAGTAAAGAGTTTTATGCCTGGTGACATGTTATCTCATTTATGATCTTTCTTTTATCTGCAAAATGTAGGTCAACATATACGGGGGGGGGGGGGGGTGAATTCCCAATTTACAAACTGTTTATAGGTCGAATGTAGTTTTATAGTATTTGTGTATCTTCACCTTCTTCATACTCTCGAGTTGCGATTTTATGGAGTAAACCGAGTGTTTTATCATGGAAAAAAGACAATGAAGTGTGCACTTTCAAAAAAAACAACCGCCAGACCTAAAAACACACAAATAGACTAAAAAACCACGGGCAGATAACCTTTTCTCTGTTAGAGCATAAACAACGCACGGTACATACACTGAACTAGCGCGTGTGTTTGAGTGGGCGGAAATAGGGCAGGGGCATCACAGGGCGACATGGCCGAGTTCAAGCCTCGATAACTTTTTTTATAAATAATAATTTTCGCAAGAAATTTGCTCAGGTAAAACATCAGGAATTTAAACTTCCATATCTCTTTAAACAAAAGTAAAATTTCCACCATATTTTTTCTGATCGTTTTGAATAGGAACTTGATGTTTTTTAAAAAGGTTGATTCACACCTAAATAAGCGCATAGCTGACTGCTGCGCAGTGACGTCATTCGCGTATCTCCGTTAAATGGGCGATCGACAGTGTACCATATTTCGTGCACATGTTCCTTACAACGTGTATGCTGCTATAGGCAAGTTAGTCGCACGCCTTCATTGCGCACCGTAGAAACTCGGGCGATGGAAGACGGCCGTTGTGTCTAATAAGCCACTGGTAACAGGGGGGGGTAACTGGGCAGGTACGGTACTCCAAACTATCACTAACCGGATCGGACCGGACTTTCAAAACTAAACGACGATGAGAAATTTAAACTAATGAAGTCCAATGGCGAAACCGACATTAACGAAATAATAATATTTGGAATAAACGAAATGTACGACAAACGATCGAATAGAACTACTGAAAACAATAAATCTATATAAGAATACACATAACATAAAATATCCCCCTTCCCCCCTTTAAAAAAAACAAACACATCATATTTGGCCTTGTAACTTCTTAACATTTATTGTATGCCGTTAATAAGTGTTGACTTTGCAATATCTAATTATATTATAAGATAGAGACACGTACGACCAATACGAGATAAGTAGATAATTTTTTCTCTTGTTGATATCTGATTAATCTCGCTGAAATTTAGTTCTTTTTGAAGCATTATTTATTGTCATCCCATGCTCACTCTCCCATTCACGAGGTTGGATTTGGAATATACTAGTAGTATTTTCGGGGTCATCTCGTGGGGACGGGTTGGTAAACACATAATATATATTATATACATACTGTTTTATCTATCATGTTGTATATTTTTCTTCCTTCTTTTCTTTTTCCTTTTTTATTTGAAAAGAAAAAGAAGAAAAAAAGAGTATTAAAAAAGTATTACGAGTAATTAAATATATTTTAATCCCCGTTATATTACATTTCAGAAGAGACAATACCAAGGAGTTATTATCATTAGTTTTACGTTTATTTCTTTCATTCCTGGATATTGTCATCTTTACTCTTACACTCAATTATCTATGTTACACT
>NW_022145279.1:0-2612 GCF_000002235.5 Strongylocentrotus purpuratus | reverse complement strand
GCAGTGCCTGGTACCTATTCTTGACTTTGACAGCATGGCGAGTCAGTAGCTCCTCGTTTACGATAGCTCGCAACGCTTGTACTTGGGCTTCCCAGCTGCTGGCTTCCTTGGTACTCTCAAGCTGAGTTGCACTGTTCCTGTTACCACTCTGTGATCTGAGAAAGGTACCCAAAGGAACTGTGGGCTTCACAGTTGTTGACACTTGTCCTCCACTTCCTATGTACAAGTATGTAGTCCGGCTGGTGGATCATATTCTGTGGTGACCTCCATGTCCTTTTCTTGCCTCTCCTCTTCTGGAACAGAGTGTTGGCTGCCAGGAGCCAGTGCTCCTCCATGACTTCAAGAAGTCAGCTACCATTATCGTTGGTCTCTGGGCTGGCTGTGAACGCAACATCTTCAGGACCCAGCCAAGCATTGAAGTCGCCAAGAACAGCCAGGATTTTGCACTTCCAAGAATTTGGCAGCTGCTCCCCTCCATCGGTCAGTTGGTACCCTCCCACAGGGTGGGTTTGGGCAACAACTTCAACATCAGGCATCTCCTGTGACGGGTCATAGCTGCCGGGCTTTCTGGGTACTCCGGCCCCTGGAAGTATACAATTTGCATTTCTTGCTTCCATCATTGTTTCTTTTCTTGGCTGAGTACACAGGCTTTGATGACAACCTTCTGCCTGGCCCCTATTTGCAGTTTGGGGAACTGGAAGATGGAACACCCAGTAAGTTGTAGACTACTGACCTAGGCTAACAAGTTCTACCTAGCCGGGTTTGTGATCAGAGTTGTCTTTCTCCTAGGTGGATAGGCAACCAAGTATAACGCTTCACCTTCCTGAGGGACCTGATTATAGCGCCAGGAACTCTGTCCACAGGTCTTTTAAAGAAAATGTTGTAAGTCTAAAGGAAAACAGTTGTTTGGAAATAAAATGCAAAGGGTTTCGCACACATGAAGCTTCATAATTAAGAGAACCCAGTGTAAATCAGAATTAACTTGGTGTCCTTGAAAGAAATTTACAAATAAAGGCGGGCTTCTGCCAGCAATGTATTCGGGAATATTGGAGAGCTTCATAAGGTACTGGTGGTTTAAATATTTGTCTTCGGGCCCTAAGAAAATAAACAATATTTAATCAATTTAGATCAATTTTTTGAGCGTGTTTGGGTTCTTGAGGTAAAATGTATATGTTGTTGCACATTTAATACAATGACGGAATAACGTTCTCCCACTATTTGCAAATATCTTCAATCTTACATTTAGAGACAAAGATTGACAGCTGACCAACAACAAACACACTGTGTATATCTTTGTAGATAAAATGGACCACCGGCAGTTATTCTTTCTTTTTTATAAGAAAGTACTTTGGATTTTTTTATCTGCTGGCAGACAGTGATTCCTTGTGAAATGAGGATACCAGCTTACAGCCAATAAACCTAGAGATTTTGTGACACGGAACATAATAATTGGACTCTTTTATGATTTTGTAACGTCGACCATTCAGGACTGATCAGGAGCTCTCATGAAGAACACCTGGGTGGGGCTTGTCGTTCCACTTGGCAGCACCAATGCATGATGTTTTGGTTGCACCACTGGTTGTCAGGATTTTCTGTAGTCGTTTTTTTTTCTAATTTGGATGTCCTCTTGATTAGCTCCTCCTTCCATGTTGTGTATGGCTGGGTGGATGGCGGATTGATGAGAACGTCCGGCTCTACTTGTGTAATGCAGAGTTGAAGGGATGAGATGACGTATTATAGCACGTCTCCTCTAAAGTCACACGTGCAGTTAAAAAGTAGGCCTTGACTTGCATGAACCAAATGAAAGGGTCATCTAGTCAGAAGGTTGCAATTTTAAACTAACCACAGCAGTGGGCAGGTTGATAGTGGTGCTTGGAGTAGCCATGGTTTACTGATGTAGCAGTTCAGTTATGATGAGGTTCAATTGTCTAGTTCACTGGGCTTCCAATTTGTCTAGTCACCAATTTGTTGGGAAATGGGCAGTCAATACACACTTTCATGCTACTTCGCTGTGCTCATCCGCATGAAAACCAGTTTATTTCTAATGGAGAGAAAATCACATAATGACAAACACTATCTCAGAGGTTTTCTAATGGGAAAGTGGCCGTCACATTGCAACTGAGTGCTTTACTTTAGCTAACGCTATGTTTACTGAATATATCATTGAAGGCTTCTAAGAATATTATATATCATATAGAACATATCATAATTCTTATCGATTGGAAGCCTAAAGTTTTGATAATTCTCTATTTCTGTAATCAAAGGTTACCCAAGTAAAACAAATTCAAAACATTGTTAATGTAATTCATATGAAACTGAATAACTGATATCTTGGTCAACTGGTCACTGAAAATCTCTTCACGTTACATTATCATCATTTCTATTGTACCAATATACATGTAATTCTGCCATCTTGGCCCTGCAGGCCCCTCGGGTATCTACTGGCACTCTCTTTGTGTTACATCTAAATAATTTCTATAAATTAATAATTATCTGCCATCTTAGCCCTTAGGCTCTTTGGGTATCTCCCCGGAATCCACTCTGTTTAAGCAATTAAAATTAACATCAACAAAAAAATGTCATATATATATATATATCTGCGCTTGTAAAGT
>NW_022145278.1:0-2628 GCF_000002235.5 Strongylocentrotus purpuratus | reverse complement strand
GTCACGGCAAAAGCAAAAGCGCCACGGCAAGCGCAAAAGCGCCGCGGCAAGCGCAACAGCGCCACGGCAAGCGCAAAAGCGCCACGGCAAAAGAAAAGCGCCACGGCAAAACAAAAAGCGCCGCGGCAAAGGAACAAGCGCCACGGCAAAACAAAAAGCGCCACGGCAAAAGAAAAAGCGCCACGGCAAAACAAAAAGCGCCGCGGCAAGCGCAAAAGCGCCACGGCAAGCGCAAAGCGCCACGGCAAGCGCAAAAGCGCCACGGCGAAAGCAAAAGCGCCACGGCGAAGGCAAAAGTGCCACGGGTTTATTGGGAAGGGGCGTAATCATACATGCCGCTACTACATCAAAAAATAAAATGGGAAGGAGAATGGCCGCCACCAGGATTCTTATTAAGCACAGAATTTAATTCTTTGAGAAGTGATTTTATGGCTGAGAAAATAGCAAGGCCAAGGAAAACCGGTCAGGAAATAAATCGTCGATATTAATTTGTTGTAGGATAATTTTATTCCAAGAGAGTTGCTGCCGTGAATCAGAGTTTATCAAGGAGTGGGACTCGCTATCAGCACCATCAGGGCCGTTCCTCATTTCTGCAAACAATTACGAGGACGGGAGGCTCTGTGAGCTGATGCATTTTTTGAAGAGTTTTTTCCTTCCGACTAGCATGCAGAGAAGAGTTCCGTTAATTTGAGACTTAGTTCACCCATGGGCGTCGCGAGGGGGGCAAGGGGCGCTCCCCCCCCTGGGATAGCACACAAAAAAGGAAGGGGAAAAAACTGAGAGAAAAATAAGAAAAGAAAAAGAGGCGCGCAGTCATAGTGGTATAAATTGAATGAGTTGGGGGGGGGCAAAATGTCCCTGCCCCCGTCTAAAACTGAGAAATCGAGAATTTGTTCAGAAATACAAGAATTTTTTGGGAAAAATATGTTTTGCCCCCTTTAGAAAAATTCTGGCGACGCCCATGAGTTCACCGGTGTGTACACACAGAATTGTTTCACATACCTAGTGTGGACTTTCCTTTCTTTTCGTGTAGTTAAGGAACACCAGTGGAAAAACTCATTTTCTCAAACTGTGAAAACTCTTCAAACCCAATTTTTTTCAATGATTCCCTTTAGTGTTTCTCTTCATTCTGCTACAGATAAACCTAACCCAAAAATGCCTCTAAACCTGTTTTCCAGAAATGGGGAAACACTGTGTGGACGTGGGCAAGTCCACACTTCGTCGCTGCTACCTACATTATGTGGACGTCTTTTGTTCGGAAGTCCACACTGCGTATGTAAGACAAGCTCACCAGTGTAGGCACACATTTGAGCTGCCCAGAGTTTGGATATACATAAGAAAGAAGAATTAACTCAGAACCTAGAACTCATTGGCCCACCCCACCCCCGCTCAAGAAACCAACAAGCCGAACAAGACCTCATGATGCTTAGCGATAGCGATGATGAGTTGCCATGTGGACAGTCTTCCACATCATCGCAGAATCAGCCTGCAGGGCAGAAAGAGGGCTTGTTTCCGGCATCAAATAGTTCCGTATTCACTCGAAACAAAGCAAACGGCTCTTTTCAGAGCCACCAAATTTTCATAGAAGAGCTTAGAACTGTGCATCTCAACGATAACACTTCTCCTTTGTTTAGTGTCTCTCCCTTACCCCTACCCCCCTTTTTAAGTTAATTTCTTTCTTTCTTATTCTATATCCAAAGTCTTCGCCTTGTGTTACGTTCCTTACATGAAATCCACGACCTAACCTCCTCTGTCGAAAGCGTTGCAACTGTCTAATAAACGATCCATTTCTCGATTTGTGAGTTATCTTCAACTCAGTCGGTTTATTGGGAAGGGGCGTAATCATACATGCCGCCACTACATCTAAAATTAAATGGAAAGGAGTATGGCCGCCACCATGAATTGAGAAGTGATTTTATGGCTGAGAAAATAGCAAAGGAAAAACCGGTCAGTGCAAGCAACGTTCAGCGAAGAGTTTTGAAATTCCCGCTCTCTGGGAATTTCTAACCTAATGGGCCACGGCGCGGCGTTACGTGTTGACAAGCCTACCCACCCACTGCCGCAGCCCTGCAGGAGAGCCTTAATCGACTTCCTATAGATGTGTATGATATACTGAAAAAAAAGAAAAAAAAATTAACTCATACACTCTGGGCAGCTCACTTTCGTGCCTACACTGGTATACACCCTGTGAAAAAAGGCTTCAAATTAACGGAACTCTTCTCTGCATGCTAGTCGGAAGGGGAAAAAATGTTTTCAAAAATGCATCAGCTCACAGAGCCTCCCGTCCTTGTAATTGTTTGCATCCCACGAAATGTAAAGAAATGAGGAACGGCCTTGATGGTGCCGATAGCGAGTCCCACTCCTTGATAAACTCTGATTCACGGCAGCAACTCTCTTGGAATAATATTATCCTACAACAAAATTAATATCGACGATGTTTTCCTGACCGGTTTTCCTTGGCTTTGCTATTTTCTCAGCCATAAAATCACTTCTCAAAGAATTAAATTCTGTGCTTATAAGAATTCCTGGTGGCGGCCATTCTCCTTCCCATTTTATTTTTTGATGTAGTAGTAGCGGCATGTATGATTACGCCCCTTCCCAATAAACCCGTGGCACTTTTGCCTTCGC
>NW_022145277.1:0-2636 GCF_000002235.5 Strongylocentrotus purpuratus | reverse complement strand
CCTCATGTACTTTTCAAGTTACAGAGTTTTAAACACAACCACCGTTTTAAAGTTCTGTCCACGGATCACCAAAAAGGTGTGCGTTCTTTCAGCAAACGAAACAATTCACACACATCCTTATGTGATTTGTTTTCGTTTTGCTGAAAAAACACTGAACTTGAAAAGAACATGAGTGATTTGGAATTATCTTGTACTAAAACAAAGCTTATGAATTAGGCTTTTATATCTTAGATTTTGAAAGTGCTACATGCAGAACTTCACTAAAACAATGGTCCTGATACTTGGGTTTCGTTTTTTTTTACTCACCCTGTATTGTGTTGGAGGCCTACATGCAACTGAGCATTTCAGTGGATTCTTAAGTCAAACAAAAACTGATAAGGATTAACATGAGAAATAAACTTGGGCAAATTGGGAAAGTGTGCTGAAATTTCTGTAACATGGGTCTAGGGGTGGATCCAGTTTGGCTCAAGAAAGGGGAGGGGGAGGGTAAGCTGTCAAGGGGGGAGGCATTAAAAGCCGCCTAGTTTTTTGGTAGGCCTAAGAGGGAGTTTAAACCCCCTTATCCCTCTCGGTAGATCCGTCACTGGGGTCATATTTTTCATTGAGGTCGTATTTTGTTATGATTTTTAGTACAAGTTGGAATCAGCTCTTTGTTCAGACTCGTTCAATACACCAAGCTTGAACTAATAATTAGTGTATGAAATGATGTTAATAATAACAATCGTCCTTGTACCTTTCCTTCAGAGCCTGTGTATCTACCTACGGACAGGGCAGTTACGGTCAGTATGGGCAGACTCAACAGCAGACACCGTATGGACAGACCCGCTACGGCCAGGGTGGACAACAGACTGGTTACGCCAGACTGGTTACCAGCAGCAGTACGGCCAACAACAATATGGCCAACAACAGTACGGCCAACAACAGTATGGCCAACAACAGCAACAACCACCCAGCCAACAAACGGGTGGGGTACAGAAGCCGTGCTACCACTGCCAGCGGAACAACGGCCGCAAGCGACGCGACGTGGACACCGCCTTGAACGAAATCCCCGGTGACGATGACATCGTTGCCACTGCACTGTTGGAGGAAGATCTGCGCAGTAACAACAGCACAGCCGAAGGTCCAACCAATAGCACAGAGACCGCCGAGAACTTCCAGGGAGTCCACGCTGCGCCGGGCAAGGTGGTCTATCTGAACGTCCCCATCAAGATGGCTCGCCGGCGGTTCCGCGTGGCCAAATTCGTCACAGGCTACTCCAAGGACATCGGCAGCATGCACTACACGCTGGTCAGCGGCAATGAGGACGGCTACTTCGTCATCCAGGACAAGAAGGAAGGCGTGGCCCTGATCCGCCTCCACAAGGCAATCAAAGAGCACGCCATCTTTAAGCTGGAGGTGGAAGGCATCTTGAAGCCCAAGACGGAGGAGATGGCCGAAGCGCTACCCGAGGAGCTAGAAAAGCCTGTCTGTTTGAAATTGAAGTGCACATCGTCACAGATTCAGAATGAAGTCTTGACAAAAAAACATGCAGCAACGTGTGATGTTATGGTGCTATTTAACATAGGTGCTGTATAGTGTTAAGCTATTGTTTCCCTTAGTACTGTCTTAACGTCTACAATTTCGATTTGATTTCTAGAGTCAGAAACATGTCCACGAGAATCACCCTCTGTCAATATTTTCCTGTAATTTTCCACCATGCCTTTACATTAGCTTAAACTTGTAGTCCATGATTTGTTTGTATCCCATTGTAGAATAAATGTATGCATTAATGTCTTACAGTAGTTTAGAAATATTTATATTTAACCAGAAACGCTGAATTTTTTTTTCAGAAATGGACGACGGTACCGTATTTTCCCCCCAAAAAATTGTAAATAAGCTTTAAAACATTCATTATTTAGACTTTTGTATTGCTTCTTTTTAACTTTTTATAAAAAACAGGGTATCCCATATCTTGTTAGTTTTCTTGCATCAAGCATGTCTAGTCTATTTCTTTTTTTTATTATTGTTAATGCCTACTGATTTGGAAAACTTAATATTATATGTTATTTTAGTACAAAGAAATTGTACTTCAATTCTCCAGTGTAGACACTGCCAATTCTGAATGTAATGTAGAGAGGCTTCAAAATGTTGAGGAAATCCAAAATCTTTTTAGTGAGGGTATTCATTTAAAAGTACTGTTATTAAAAAGACATTCCTCTGAACACAAATCCATGTTTTTTTAGAATTTGGAGTGAGTTAAGCATGTGGTAAAAGGATTATTTAGCTGTCTATTTGTATTGTACTTTTTTTAAAGAATAACATGAGAAGGAGAATTTAAAAAAACAAACAGTAAAAGCAATTGAATAGCCAGGGATACATAGAAAAAACAATGAATAAACGTTAACCTGTGAAGTTAAGTAAACCAGGGTATCGTGTGATTCAAGATTCACCAGGCCCAATTTCATGGCTCTGCTAACCACAGAATTTCGTGCTTACGATCACTATTTTGTGCTTAGTGCGCTACTGAGCAGAAAAATTCTGTGCTAACCCTGTAAGCACGGAATCCAACAGTTCCTTGCTAACCCGGGAAATACGCTTACCTTAAGCACAGAATTTTCTGCTACATTAGCACTGTTTTTCACAAACGTTAAGCAGAG
>NW_022145276.1:0-2639 GCF_000002235.5 Strongylocentrotus purpuratus | reverse complement strand
TTTCAGGGCCGCGGAAGATCCCCTCGTGATCGGATTTCATCAGCCGGTGTGGGATGGATTTTAGTGTTTATTTGTCCCGAGTTTCATCGCTGTCATAAGCGGGCGAAGGGATGGAGGGTGTAACTTAAGCCCGGTGACGTGACGAGTGAGGGATTTAAGGATTAACTTTTGGAAATTGCCTAGAGCAAAAGTTCAGGTCTTACAAATAATTTCACCTTGACGGTATATGGGACAAGATCTTGAGCAAGTATAAGGTTTAACCCGAAATCACGATCTGGAAAAATGTAAAAACAAACTATTAGTAATTAACTTCAACAAAACAACTATTACCAACAACCACCAGGAGCAGCAGCAACCAAAGGCTATTAAACTTATTAATGAAGTTTGTTTCGGGCGCCGCATTATATCCGCATCTTTCATTGTACATATCAATTCGTAGCTTGCTATAATATTTTTTTTGTCTAGTGATAATTACATCTTATCCATTTTACTTGTTTCAAAGTAGAGCAGTAATCAACTTTTCAGTAAAAAATATATTAAGTCTGGTTGTGAGAAATTGTTGCATGTGATTTACCTATTGTAATTTTGTGGGCATATTTTTTATTCTTGTAATTGAACTAGAATTTGAAAGACCTGGAAATTGGTTAAAACGTGTAGTTGAGATTGGTGGTTTATGTGTGTTTACTCTTGACACAACAACCAACGATATTGTTTAGATACTAATGAGTTAGAGGACACAGATGCGCGATGGGTGCATGAGAGAGAAAGGTTGAAAAAGATTGATATGGATGTGAAGAGAACTATACGAGGAGTGTTGAGAAGATATGAGAGAAATTGGAGAGATGAGATAACACTTTGGTAGCAACATCTAACACTTGAATGTGAATACCTGTTTCCCTGTGGGACTCCTCGAGATGTTTAATCTTTCCCGCGTTTCCTAGTTTGGATGTCTGGGTGGGTTGAGGTCAATTTTGTGCCCCCTTCGTGAAAAACTATTCCTCGTGTGTGATAATTGAAAGCAAAAGCAAAACCGTGTACATTGTCACGTCCTTGAACAAAAGGACTACCGTTTGGTGCGCGTTTATCGACTTTCCCCCATAATGCCACTGCGAAAATGTTATCCCCATTGTCACCTCTTGGTGGCGCACACTTAAGCACCATTTTTGCTTAGTCATCAAGTACCGGTATCATTACTTTCTGATGAGCAATGACATTGGGTCCCTTCTTCAGATCGTCTCAGTTCAATGACATCCGATAGTGTAAGGAATGGGACAGTTCTGGATACAATTTTGTATATACATGTACAGAAGAAATTGAAGTCCATGTTTGAGACGCAATATATATACCGCGCGGCCCCGCGATGAAGTTTCTGTAAGATACGCTTGTATTTCCGACACGGTGAGCCGTATTTGCTTGGTATAAGATGTAAAGAAACCGTATGTAACTTGATACAAACGGAAATGTTGCATTCATGTATCAGTTTCAGAAGCCTGGGACGGGGCACGCCAGGGGCGAAAATGCGAGAGAAAAGGTGTGAAATCTGAAGTTGAGAGTGGATGTGACATGAGTAGTTGAAAATCACAAGAGAGTTGCTGTCAAGTTGTATCAGGCGTCGATGCTGTTGTACCAAAGGTAGATCACATCTGAGGAGGTGTGTAGAGGGAGTAAAAGGCACGGATTTTGCAAGTGTCACCTTTTGCCGCATGGGATTTGCGCGTAGGTTACTGGCGCGTTTAATATAATCCATGTCCTTTCCCCAGGCCTTAAGTCATTCATGTTGGCCTAATTAGGAACGGGCTGCGAGTAGGAGGGTAGGTTGATGTGAATGGTCCGAGGGGAGGGAGACGGTGATTTGTTTTTGTAACAGCGAAGGGCTCGGGAGGGGGAAAATATTCAGAAGATCTGATTTCGGATAAGTTGAATTGTTGGTTTCATATAAGGCGTTTACACAAATGCACGTCATAGTTGCTAGCTGCCTGAAGGACGGTTGCTAAAATATCGCATTTCCAATTAAGTTTACGGGTTGTTGAAGGGAATCACAGAATGGGACACAAAAAAGGGAAATCCAGTTTCTTGCAAATTCTTGCCTGCTAGTATTTAATTCGGTTTATTCTGTGGAAATTGAAAGGAAATTGAGGAAACCAATGAACATCACAAAAAAGTCGCTTTTTGTCACTGCTAAAAGAAAATGAACTTCCTACGACAGAGTTTGTGGACTCCGGTGTTGACTTTTCCCTAAAAATAAAAACGTCTCGGAAACATGATCCCAATGTATTCAGGCAAGGTATCCATCGATAGCAAACGGATACGACTGGGATAATATGAAGATCGCCTTTCAAAAATGCACACAAGTCCATTATGACGAGCACAACACGTGGGCGAGATAGGTACCCGTGAAGTGACCATTTCACATTACAAACCCCGTGATATCCTCTTGGAAACACGACATATATCGACCGGGTGGTCACTAACATTTGCGACTGTTTCATCATAGGTGTGTTTATATAGAAGATGAACCCGTTTGGTCATAAGCCATTTCCGCCAAGAGTTGAACGCCTGCTGCGAACAGCAAATAACGTGTGGACAGCCGGGTTGTTCCTCAGCTCGAATTAAAGCGAAAAGCACAAGTAGGTGTAACG
>NW_022145275.1:0-2658 GCF_000002235.5 Strongylocentrotus purpuratus | reverse complement strand
AATGTGCATTACAAAAATTTTAGGAAGAATGTCTCATAGTTTTCATACATCTGATAGGAATTGAATATATATATTTTTAAAATCGCAACCACATTTTATCATAGCAGGCCTACTTCATACCGTATTTTTGTCTGCGATGAAATCATTAGATAAAAGACGACTTGGTAGGAGTGTAAAGTGTCAGACATTTCTTTTCCCTCCTTAGAAAAAAAAAAGAAATCCATTAAATGGATTTGCAGTTGAGCTTTAACTTAAATGTATCCATTTAAAGGGAACGTAAACATTTGCTTTTGCTGCAATTTTCCGAAATAAATGAGTTTGGAGGATTAGTATGTTATAGCAGATGTTGTTACACTGACTTGTTTCACGTTTGGGCTTGTAGATGCTGGAAAAACAAGAAAACCATTCAGTTCTTGTAGTCTGGTTCCCTGGCCCCACTTAAGATTAACGAAGCAATTTATAGACTTTGGGGGAATTGTAAGGTCAGAGAATCAGTCTAGCAGGCTTGTTCCCCTTCACAGGTTTGGAATCAATTGCCAAAGAAAATACGGAATAACTAATAATGAAAAATTACAAGCAGTTTCTGAAAAAAAACCACAGTTTTTTCCAACAATGGTCGGCTAAACGCTGATCGGCTGACCAGCGTTGGAAAAATACAAGTTTTCTTGAAAATGTTAGCCCACCTGGAGCCACGATTTTACAGGATGCTTTAGACTGTCATTCCCTAACAATCCAGTAAGGTATTTTGTGAAAATGTGATTATTTTGTTTTGTGATGTTTGCAAATTGTTGCATCTTCCCTTTAAGCAAATCTAATTGTCACACTGACACTATTCACATTTCTGTTTTCCTCTGGCCTAATATATGCAGCCCTCTGCAAGACTGCCTGATGTGAATTTCATGCGTGGACACGGGGATGGACAGAATATGTTGTGGAGGACCAACTTGTCCCCCGTCGGCCAGCCCAAATACTCCCTTCGGTGACTTTATCCCTTAGAACATTTGAACATGTAGGCCTACTTAAGTTTTTGAAATGCGTTAATATTTCTTTTTATGGGGGGAGGCGTACACTGTAAAAAATGGTGCTTAGCTTATAAACACTTATGTTAGGACCCTCCTTTTTTCACATTTAGTCTGAGACATGTTTATGATTTTGCACAGTATGAAAGCCTGATAGTGCCATTAATAATAACTCATTAATAAAGTCAAATATATATTTTAATGTTCGTTTTTCGTTGACAGATGATGCAAAAAGTGTGATAAAAGTGTGCATTGAGCCTCTCATTTGACTTCACCCGATAAGTCATTTTTATTTTTATAACGTATACTCGATGGTACTACTGGGCTTTCGGACGTGCCTTAACATGTCAAAGACGTCCATAAAACATGTCGTGGATTTAAATGTTGAAAAAAAATAGGTACCAAAAAGTGTTTAGAAATATGTTTTTTAACTCTTTTTACAGTGTAGGCCTACACTTAGGAATCAAAACAATGCAACTGATTCAGTCTTTTCACAGTTGGTCGAGCTTAGCCGATTTATATGTAGGAGGTAATCTTATGCGATAGCACTGCCCGGTTCACAAGTGACAGTCAGTAAGTGAGTCAGGTAGTCGGGCACGAAGAGGACACTATAGGCTGACTCTCTTAGACCAGAGAGTCAGCCTAGATATCGTGATTAAAGAGATTTCTTGTAGGTTCATGTATATCATTACTGTTATTTCATTTATATGCTATGTAGCAACATTAGCAATGCTGCAAACCTTGCTAAAGACCTTTATCATGCTGCCACCATTTCAGTCATGTTCCCTGTATCCAATAACAGTATGAATGATATTGAATTGTGCAAAAAGGAACCAGACTATTTTTCCATCCAGCCTCGCTTTGGTTACGTTGATTTGAATGGGAACAAAAATCAAGATGGCCACAACATGATAATGGTCTATTTCTCAGGTTTGCAGCATGGATGGGCCTAGTTTTTTCTAGCATCGTGACTTTGGGCTTGATCGCTGGTTACATAGTTATAGACCTTTATGGGTTTTTTGGCTTCTAAAAACTAATATATTCTTGTTTCTATCAAACAAACAACAGTGTGAACATTTTATATCAAAATGAAATGTGGATTACAAAAAAAATGCAATAATGAAAATATCAACACGGACCGCCATTTCCGAATTGTATAGGCCTGTCACGTCGTGATAAGGCGAAGTCACATTAATTTTAATAGAAACAATAGGCCTATATGACTTTAACAAAGTTGTTGCTGTTTTAAGCTTGCACTTCACTCAAGGTATGGTTCTAATTTATAAACACCTTAAAACCATTTCATTGAATGTCATGCAGTCACGTGACGTATTCCAATATGGCCGCTATCACGTAAACGTGAATTGCGTTAAAGATGCATTCCCCATGCTATTTTCGAGTTTCATCCCGAAAATATATTCCCTTTTCCAAATTTGCAATTTTTTTTCCAGCAATACAAAAGTTATTCACTTCTCAATGAGACATCGACTGGAAATTCGGCCCAAGTTTAGTTATTGAAAAATGTCTTTTCATTTCGAATTATTGGCTATTATTATTAGATTAAAATAAAATATACATGTTAGAGATGTAAAATGTATTAATAAAATAAAATAAATTTGCACGAGGAGCGCAACTTTAA
>NW_022145274.1:0-868 GCF_000002235.5 Strongylocentrotus purpuratus | reverse complement strand
CCCCCCCCCCCCCCCCCCCCCCCCCCCCCCCCCCCCCCCCCCCCCCCCCCCCCCCCCCCCCCCCCCCCCCCCCCCCCCCCCCCCCCCCCCCCCCCCCCCCCCCCCCCCCCCCCCCCCCCCCCCCCCCCCCCCCCCCCCCCCCCCCCCCCCCCCCCCCCCCCCCCCCCCCCCCCCCCCCCCCCCCCCCCCCCCCCCCCCCCCCCCCCCCCCCCCCCCCCCCCCCCCCCCCCCCCCCCCCCCCCCCCCCCCCCCCCCCCCCCCCCCCCCCCCCCCCCCCCCCCCCCCCCCCCCCCCCCCCCCCCCCCCCCCCCCCCCCCCCCCCCCCCCCCCCCCCCCCCCCCCCCCCCCCCCCCCCCCCCCCCCCCCCCCCCCCCCCCCCCCCCCCCCCCCCCCCCCCCCCCCCCCCCCCCCCCCCCCCCCCCCCCCCCCCCCCCCCCCCCCCCCCCCCCCCCCCCCCCCCCCCCCCCCCCCCCCCCCCCCCCCCCCCCCCCCCCCCCCCCCCCCCCCCCCCCCCCCCCCCCCCCCCCCACCCCCCCCCCCCCCCCCCCCCCCCCCCCCCCCCCCCCCCCCCCCCCCCCCCCCCCCCCCCCCCCCCCCCCCACCCCCCCCCCCCCCCCCCCCCCCCCCCCCCCCCCCCCCCCCCCCCCCCCCCCCCCCCCCCCCCCCCCCCCCCCCCCCCCCCCCCCCCCCCCCCCCCCCCCCCCCCCCCCCCCCCCCCCCCCCCCCCCCCCCCCCCCCCCCCCCCCCCCCCCCCCCCCCCCCCCCCCCCCCCCCCCCCCCCCCCCCCCCCCCCCCCCCCCCCCCCCCCCCCCCCCCCCCCCCCCCCCCCCCCCCCCCCCCCCCCCCCCCCCCCCCCCCCCCCCCCCCC
>NW_022145273.1:0-2703 GCF_000002235.5 Strongylocentrotus purpuratus | reverse complement strand
TTTTGAAAATCATTGTAAACGGATTTAGTGTTTAGTGTTTTTTTCTCCGTTTAAAAGTGTAAATGCCACATCCATGCATTTGTCTTGTTCAAGAATCAAGGATCTCAAACTTGCTAATTACATGTACTTGTACACATTCACTTACCTAGCATATAATTAGCACAATAACTGATTGAAGAAAGTGTTTAACTGTTGAGGTGTATTAAATAAATTCCTTCACACACACACAAAATAATGTGGCACAAATTATTGGATTTCCAACCGTAATTTTTATCGCATGCAGTTTGGGGAAGCAAACTATCAAAACAAACATAATCTTGACAGATGTGGACCAAGAAAAACATTTCCTTTTTGAAGCAAATTTGATCAATTACCGCAAGTAATTAATCACTGAAGATTGCCTGACCAAAACCAATTTGAACAATTTCCAAGGATATAAAATGCAGATTTGTAACATATTTTGCAAGGGGTTCGCTCATAAGTCCGAGGCCTTCATAGGTCCGACGCCTCATAAGTCCGACGCATCATAGCTCCGACGCCTCATAGCTCTGACGCTTCGTAAGTCCGACAAATTAACGCCTCGTTTTTCCGTTGTCGGACTTATGAGGCATCGGACTTATGAGGTGTCGGACCTATGAGGCGGAATAAATAAATTTTATGCCTCATAAGTACGACGCCTCATAAGTCCAAAATTTCAAATTATGAGGCGTCGGACCTATGAGCGTCTGACTTATGATACAGCCCCTTTTGCAAGTGGATTCTTTCCACAAATTGAGAATACATGTACAGTATAGACCATACACGTATCATCACTTAGTGTTATGCAGGGATTTACTTTGACGTGCAGGAACATGCATGTAAACCAGTTTCCCGTAGTCCACTGTACATTTTTAACCAGAAATTAACTTACTTGTCACTGTACTACACTACAAATTACCCTATTACCCTATTTTGATGCACCAGAAAATGGAGAGCAAACATGGGAAATGGGATGGATGATCATATTAAAGTGTCATGATTCACCAAGGTCACTCTCTTGAAATGTCCTTAGAGGTTGTTGACCTGGCCCCTGGATGTACTTATGAAGAATCCTTTCAGATAAAAGTACTTGTCCCAGAGGAAATGGGTTGTAAAATTGTAGACCATTTCCGAGAAGCGTTGTGCAGTTTGGTGGTCCTGGTAAGAGAGCACGTCACTCAGTGCGAATGTCACTCAATGCGAATTTGTCTTACACGTAGTTGCCAAAGTAGGCCCCCCTTAATTAATATAAATTTAATCGAAAAATAAAAAAAAAGCTTTTGCAGTTAGTGCCACTTGTTATTCACTTACACTTGCAAACTCAGTGCACAAGACTAGACCTACATTGTATCTAGAGAAAGTGCCAAATTCATATCAGCATTCATCTATATTAGACACAAGCTGATTTACCCGATCATAGATATACATGTACATACATATATATGTTCAATTATAACATACATATACATACTACATGTAGACATGTGTGTTTGTGTCTTGATTGTCTTCTCTCAGTTTGTTATTCAATGTATTAATTTCAATGTTGGTCTTTATCTTTTGCTGTTTTGTGAACCTTGGACTGTACAATGTATTTGGGCCAATGTAGGATTGGGTTTATAAATCCGTAAATAAAAGAAGAAAAAAAGATCAACCACATTCCTGGCACAAGTTCCCCCAAAATAATCCTAGTTTGTCCATCATGCTACCACAGCTGGCTTTCGTGTATAGGGAGAGTACAGACATGGGTGGGTTTTCTTGTGTATTTGGGAAGACTTGGGTTTGTTTATTGTCCTTGCGTAAAAACCAGAGCAATAACCCATCTATCTGGGTAACTCTAAATACATGTATGTGATAACATGGTCTACAACAAGTACTGTCTGGTATTTCATGTTCATTTTTCTGTTTGAGATATTTAAAAAAAAAATGTATGTTTAATTGTATCAGAATTGTTCACCAGATCCCATTTGAATTTTGGTCAATAAGTTTTTTTCCACTCACAACCTAGCAACTGTAATTAATTCGACCGGTTGCAGCATCCGTAACGACAAACTCAAATAAATTATAGAATGTTTGTTTCAATTGTTGCAGTACCGTTAGCGCATTGACATTCAGACCTCTGACAAGGGCTGAGTGAGATTTTGTTCCGAGCTGCGACCGAAAGCAAACAGCATCCCATTTTTATGTCCCACCCGAGCGGTTACTGTAAAAGTTGAACCTGTTACCTTTCGGAATAACTCGCTACGCTTTGTTTACCGGGTCAGTGACCTCTAGGTCATAGGGGTCAACCAGACCCATCTTTTTCGTCATGCCAGAAGAAAGAATTACTGTAGCCTTTCGTGAGGGGGACGCAGCGATGAACCAGATCTTGTAGGAGTTTTCATTAGTTTTGTTTTAAAGAAACACAAGAATTTATGTCCCTGTATATATACCTTTGTTTGTTACTTGTGCCTTTGGGAGGTGCTGATTGACAACCAACAGCCCAATGAGACAGAGAGGTGTAACATTGCCCAATTTTCAGACGAAAGGCGTTTAAGGTTTGTCTGCTGCTGGTACTGGTAGTAAACTTGACTGAACAGTTCTTGGAAGAGGTCCACTTTTATATTGCCATTCCACAAGAGGTCCACTTTTATACACATTTTTGTTTACAGATACTGCGAAAGGAGGAGGCTTGGAGTGAAATATAAA
>NW_022145272.1:0-2707 GCF_000002235.5 Strongylocentrotus purpuratus | reverse complement strand
CGTCATATTACTGATGACCCAAGATCTACTTTTTGTCTTTTTACCCCTCAGCCGAGAGGCTCGAGGGGTATTGTCATCGCCTAGGGCGTCCGTCCGTCCGGATGTATGTATGTCTGTCCGTCCGTCCGTCCGTCCGTCCGTCCGTCCGGGCAGCTTAGTTTCCGGATGATAACTTGAGTTAGAAATGTTGTTTGGGGTTGTAACTTCGGTAGGGGGTTGCCCTTGGGAGTAGGCAAGTTGGGATTGGTTTTGAGGTCAAAAGGTCAAAGGTCAAGGTCACCGTGGTGAGTTAAATGTAAATGGTTTCCGGATGATAACTTGAGTTAGAAATGAGATTTTGGTGTCTAACTTTGGTAGGGGTTGCCCTTGGGAGTAGGCAAGTTGGGATTGGTTTTGGGGTCAAAAGGTCAAAGGTCAAGGTCACCGTGGTGAGTTAAATGTAAATGGTTTCCGGATGATAACTTGAGTTAGAAATGAGATTTTGGTGTCTAACTTTGGTAGGGGGTTGCCCTTGGGAGTAGGCAAGTTGGGATTGGTTTTGGGGTCAAAAAGTCAAAGGTCAAGGTCACCGTGGTGAGTTAAATGTAAATGGTTTCCGGATGATAACTTGAGTTAGAAATGAGATTTTGGTGTCTAACTTTGGTAGGGGGTTGCCCTTGGGAGTAGGCAAGTTGGGATTGGTTTTGAGGTCAAAAGGTCAAAGGTCAAGGTCACCGTGGTGAGTTAAATGTAAATGGTTTCCGGATGATAACTTGAGTTAGAAATGAGATTTTGGTGTCTAACTTTGGTAGGGGGTTGCCCTTGGGAGTAGGCAAGTTGGGATTGGTTTTGAGGTCAAAAGGTCAAAGGTCAAGGTCACCGTGGTGAGTTAAATGTAAATGGTTTCCGGATGATAACTTGAGTTAGAAATGAGATTTTGGTGTCTAACTTTGGTAGGGGGTTGCCCTTGGGAGTAGGCAAGTTGGGATTGGGTTTGGGGTCAAAAGGGCAAAGGTCAAGGTCACCGTGGTGAGTTAAATGTAAATGGTTTCCGGATGATAACTTGAGTTAGAAATGAGATTTTGGTGTCTAACTTTGGTAGAGGGTTGCCCTTGGGAGTAGGCAAGTTGGGATTGGTTTTTGGGTCAAAAGGTCAAAGGTCAAGGTCACCATTGTGAGTTAAAGGTAAATGGTTTCCGGATGATAACTTGAGTTAGAAATGCAATTTTGGTGTCTAACTTTGGAAGAGGGTTCCCCTTGGGAGAAGGCAAGTTGGGATTGGTTTGGGGGTCAAAAGGTCAAAGGTCAAGGTCAGCATGGTGAGTTAAAGGTAAATGGTTTCCGGATGATAACTTGAGTTAGAAATGAGATTTTGGTGTCTGACTGAGGTAGGGGTTTGCCCTTGGGTACAGGCAAGTTGGGATTGGTTTTGGGGTCAAAAGGTCAAAGGTCAAGGTCACCGTGGTGAGTTCAATGTAAATGGTTCCGAATGATAACTTGAGTTAGAAATGAAATGTTGGTGTCTAACTTCGGTAGGGGGTTTCCCATTGGTACAGGCATGTTGGGACTGGTTCTGGGGTCAAAGGCCAAAGGTCAAGGTCACCACGTGAGTTAAAGGTTAATGGTTTCCGGATGATAACTTGACTCTGGCTGAGGGTTTCAACAGCAACGCTGTTATTTTATATACCTGACTTACCTGTGAAGAAATCATGCATGGCATATTGACGTGCTACGTACGCTAACTACATGTACTTGTATGGCATATTTCTGCTTTTGTGGGAATTTGGAATGGCCCAAATAACCGAATATTCGAAATTTCGATGGAAGGTCGAATTTTCGAATAGTTTTATTATTCGAATTGACTCGGGCCCTACTTGAAGACAATAATATTATATCAATTGCCATTTAAGCTGCCATTTTGGATATCTAAATTTCCCCCGAAAATGCCGAGTGGCGTCATGCAATTTTTTGATCAGGCCATACAAAAAAATGGTGTGTTTACACGGTAAACCCGACCGACCTGGAATTTTTTTCGGCCAAATTGCCGCCCAAAACATTTTATTGCCATTTTGAAGGTTGATAATTGAAAAATTTCAACATTTCAAGTACTATTAATTATTTGCCAATAACAAAACCATTTTCCACACTTGAATCTGACCATGATTTGACACAAACATACCTGTGTTAAACATGCGAAAATCGCGACGATCTCAAAACTTGATTTCTCAAACTACGAAGTACGGTTATTTTTGCACAAACGCATCAGGGTGAACCGGTACGCCTAGCTGGCCGACGGACGGCATGATTCTCCCCACGTACAAACGTGCGTACTGCGTATCGGCCGATACGCATGAATTGCGGCCAGCCCGATACGCCGTCAAAACGCCGATCACATTTTTTTTTGCCCCTGATACGCACAATATAATTATCATACACGCCAGTAAAATGTACAATTCGATCGTTACATACGCCATTATTTCATCTTGACATGCAAATCTTGACCAAAATCCTGTTTTTTCTGATGCATGTGTGATCAAATGCACATGATGGACGTGTTTTCTGTCACCCACCAGCAGCACCCAGCTAACATACAGCATGGTACACTGGTTCCCTTCCCCAGCTAACGGAATCAATGCTATGATGAAGGACCGGAACCAGTGACTACCGCCTCTCTCCGGTCCATACATCGTATCATTCCATACAGCGTGATGATGTAGTGGGCCGAAGT
>NW_022145271.1:0-63049 GCF_000002235.5 Strongylocentrotus purpuratus | reverse complement strand
CCGGTTTCCGCCCGATGGGCAGTTTTTCTCAGATAACTTCTCTGAAAAATGAATTATACAGGCGCTAATGTATACCAATTTGTTGCCGAAATTCTAGCAAATATAGCTATGCCATTCTACGCCCGAAATCATAAGCGATTGTCCGTAGCGCGCCGTCTGCGTGAGGCATTTTCCTTGCCTAATTCCGCCTAGACCCGCCCTAATTCCGCCGATGGTGGGCGCGCATCAAAAGTATAGAAAAAAGGAAACATCTTGGGTACACGTTAGGCCAAATCAAATTGCTTCCCAGTAGAATTCGATCTACATGTTATTTTGATAATTGATATTTCTTTCTTTATTTCTTCCCTTGCCTCTGTAGCTGAGGCTAATGCAAGTGCACTGTTATTTATCAGTTTCTGATCTGGAAAAACAATTTTTTTTACTGCCTTGGAAAATCCTGCGACTTGTTCTATGATGTTTTAATAATGTGTTCAGTCAAATCTTCAGTGTTCTATCGCTAATCGGGAGAGGGGAAAAAAAAAATCCACAATAACAACATTTTGTCCAAAAAAAACTACCACTATTAAAGTAAACACTTTGGAAAGAGAGTAATGGCACTCATTTTTTAATTTTTTTTTTTTTAAACTGCAAATTATTCTCGACATCTCTCAAATCTTGATTAAAAAATAAATTAGCGTATATTTTAGGATATTGTTGGAAAAGCATAGCATTTTCGTCATAGGAATTATCATCATCGCCGACATCGTCTTAATCATCATCATTACAATTTTAGGGTAGGCCTATGTGACGCAAATGTGGTTTCCTGTTTGATATTTGTTCAAGACTTCAAGTTGTGTGTTTTTTGTTTTCTAGTGTTCTAAATTATGCAGTATTTTATGCATTCATAATAATAGTTCAACTTGAAAGATAAAAACTTTCCGAAATGATCTTGAAAACGAAGTCGTCGATTCACTTCCATGGGGGGGGGGGGGGGGGGGTGGGGGTAGTGAGCACATTTTTTTTTTTTTTTGATCCTCAAAAAAAATTCAATTTGCACCCCCCCCCCTTGAGCGCCAGGGGGGGGGGGCCAACCACCCCCCCCCAAAAGGTAAAAATCACGTGATTTTACATGATTTTTTTCTCAAGGTGGGGGGGGGGGGGCCGGGCCCCCCGGGATCCGCCACTGCCCCCCCCCCCCCCCCCCCACATTTTCTACATAATGCTACATGTTAAATTCATCCATTCATCTATTTATTTATTCAATATTCATTCATTTTATTGCCGAGAGATATTTATGTTATGGATAGAGATGAAAAATGTTCACCTTTTATTCGCCATAAAACTTTCGCAAACTAACAACGTAAGAATCACCTAGCAATTTGAAAGGCCTGACAGGCGTATGCCCTTAATGTATTATTTATACTACTCTTTCGATAGCCATTCATATAGGTTTATTTCACATGAAAACAACAGACTGGGATTTTAGTTTCTACCCCTATATTTATTTTATTCACAGTCAACTGAGGGAAATTTATGGCAGCGAAAATGTCATGATTCATGTTGGTCATGTTGGTAAAATTAGATAACACACAAACAATTGAAAAAAAATTGAAAAATAATTATAGCCTAAAGCATAGAAGTATTAAGAAAGAAGGATATAAAAATGAAGAGGGAGACTAAAAGAAAAAATGGGGAAAAGGAGGGTGTAATCGAAAGAAACATCCTGTATCGTATTATAAAACAAGCACTCTTTTCGCTACAAAGCCACGACGCTGGATTAAAAGGCGACACAACATGAATACAAACTTTTTGCAAATCTATACCAACCCTGGCAACTTTTTAAAAGCCGGACCTATTTTTGTGTCATTGGGATCACTGTCGGAGAACCGAACTTCAAGCATTTCTAATATATTATTCAAATCATCATATCTAATTTGTCACAAAATTTAACTTCATGACTAGTAGGCCTACATTAAATTACAAATCAATAGACCACATCGTTACCCGAAATTGTCGGTTGCTCGAACGAACGGCCAAACATCATTGCAACATTCTTGGGGGGGGAGGGGGGGGGGGCTTCAATCCGGCCTCCCACCTTATTCGCCTATCATAATAAGGACAATTACACCCCAGAAAACTACTCCCAAGGATAATTACCCAAATGACAATTACCCTCGACGACTCAAACTACGCCCAGAAAATTACCCCCGATGACGATTACCCCCATCTCTGAAACTTAACCCCTATATAGGACATTGACCCCCCCCCCCCCGGGACAACCAAGAACAATACCCCTGTTCATTAAAGGGGAAGTCAACCCCGATAATAAGTTGGGTAATTTTTAGGGGGAGATCATTTTCAGGGTGGGGGGGGGGGGGTTAAAATTATTATCTATCCCAACATCGTATAAACGATGTTCACACAGGGAAAATTTTCTATAAACATGTTTTAAAACTGTTGAGTTAAACACGTTATACTAATCATCTCGAGATACGATGAATTTTAGCTGTGTGTGAAAGGCTGCATGTTATTGCAATGATGACGACCTTCGTCATTGCCTTGTTTTCGTTCACATTCTGCCCCAAAATATTCTTCTTATCTTCGTCAGAAAATCGCATTCGTTTTGCACGTAGTGCTTGTTATTCCTAGTTAGGTGCTTTTCTCATGTCCATTTCCTTTCAAATTTCGTATGGTCAAGGGGAGTTTATGTTACCCCTGGGGGCAATGTGTCTTCTACACAGCCATTCTCAATGTTTTCAAAGTAGTAGGCGTCATGATTCTCAGTATCATTATATGGCTGTATTCCTCTTTGTTATTGTACATAACAAAAGAGGAATACACCCTTGACCATTTTATTATTGTTTTGGTTTCGGCCAGGAATACAGACTGGTCAAATGGCCTAATCCATCAAAGTTATGAGTCATGTTTCGGGCTATACTGTAGGATGGTAGGATTCCCTGAATTCCAAGTTCGGGGGGAACAAGAAAGGAAGTGGACCTGTTGACCAATGGGAATTTAATATTGTATGACCCTTCCCACTTTCTCAAACTGTTGCCCACTGGCGTACCTATGGGGGGCAGGGGGCAGAGTTCCCCCCCCCCCCTGACGGGCTCCAGGGGGGGAAAAAGAAAAAGGAGAAAGAAAAGAAAAGAAAGGAAAGGAAAGAAAAAGAAAAAAAGGAAAAGGGAAGAAAAAAGGAAAGAAAGAGAAAAAAGGAAAAAAGGAAAGAAAAAAAAAAGAAAGAAGAAGAGAAAAGAAAGAAAAAAGGGAAAAGAAAAGAAACGAATAAAAATGGGGAAATTTTTTAAAAAAAAGACCATGGTCGTACGCACCAGGGGGGGGGGGGCAGTTGACCCCAGATATTTTGAAAACGTACAGTTTTTTTCCTGAAAATGTAGTGTAGGCCTATACCAAATCCTTCAATTCTACTTTTGAAAATGCAAAAGTACCCTCTTGACCAGTTCGGTCGCTCGAACTCCTTCACTCCTTTTGCTTTTGAGATTCTTCGAAAACTTTTAACGCATCTTTCCCCTCCCCCACCAGAAAAATAATTTTCCGCATACGGCCCTGAAAAATTAAAACAAATGAAAATAGGAAAATATAAGTGATATAACAAATTCGAAACTCTTCGCTGGCGCGAACTGCTTGCTAGCCTATTTTGTATTAAATGTTTTCACTTGCTCGTCCCCCTGAAAAAAGAAAAGGATTAGTATTGCCTAGAATACAAATTGTGCCTGCCCCGACCTGCAACCATGGCAACAATAACACACAATACAGTGCGTCCCAGAAAAAGCGAAACCGAGAAGTATCGATGTTTTATCATAACTTAATCACAAACATAATGAATGAATGATACATATTTGGAAAGCTTAGAGTCTCTTCTTTCAGTTGATGCTACTCCGATGATGCATATTTCACGCATGAGTGATTAAAAGCAATTTGAAGGAAGGAAACCAAAAAGACATTTGGCGGGCGGTATCTGAATTTCGAAGAAAAAATTCACATTTCTAGAAAGTTGAGTTTCTGCCCTTTCATATGACACCTCAATCAGGAAAAATGAGCGAGGAATGACAAAGTTCTGTTTGTTTAAAGTAGCCCTTACATGTTCATAATTTTAACAAACGAATTCGTTTTCACTGGGTGCTTGCCGTAGCAAAAAGCAGATTTGACAAAAGACTTAACTCCGTTTCGTTGACAATCAGCCATGCATGAAGACTCTCGTCTACGGCTGATTGTCAATGAAACGGAGTTAAGTCTTTTGTTAATTCGTTTATTGATACGGCAGGCAGCCAGTGAAAACGAATTCGTTTAATAAAATTATGGAAATGCAAGCACTACTTTAAACAAACAGAACTTTGTCATTCCTCGCTCATTTTTCCTGATTGAGGTGTCATATAAAAGGGCAGAAACTCAACTTTCTAGAAATGTGAATTTTTTCTCGAAATCTAGATACCGCCCGCCAAATGTCTTTCATAAGGCTCCGTTTAGTCTCATTTCACAAACGCCCCTATCGTCAGAGCATGGTCAGATTCAGCAGCCTAACATGTTAGCCTATGGACGTTTTTTTAAAAAAATCGTAAAAATTCATTTTTTGTTTAAACGAAAAGCACATCCACCCCGACGTACGTTATCACTAGCTCTTTCATTGGAGCCCTCATGTCTAATTGACTTTGAAAGTTCACCCACCGTAATTTTTCAAAATAGGTTGCAAGCTCGTCATTGCCTATAAAAACACATGTGAAACAAGTCTAACTTGGACTCAGTTTACCAAGCGATTTGAAGATTATAGGTCGAGCACACGAAACATAAAAGCATGAATTAATAGATCACTTCTGCCTATTTCGTTTTGTCCATTTCATCCAACCCCCCACCGTTAATTTTTCCATTTAGTAAAAGCAAACATTTTGCCGAGTTTAGCAAAAAACATGAATATTCATGAACGGTCAGACAATACAGCCTTTTAGTACGTAACGTATAGTGATGGGAATGTGCGATGATCCGTGTAGGAGGTAGAGGTCAGTGGTTTGTGCTGGCAATGTTCACGCGAGCGAAAATGAGACAATCGGAGCAATATGTGTGTCTTTCCTTCCTTCAAATTGCTTTTAATCACTCATGCGTGAAATATGCATCATCTGAGTAGCATCACATGAAAGAGGAGACTCTAAAGCTTTCCAAATATGTATCATTCATTATTATAGTTGTGATTAAGTTATGATAGAACATCGATACTTCTCGGTTTCGTTTTTTTCTGGGACGCACTGTATATGTAAATGTTGCTAAAAGAGACTAATTCATTTTTCTAGCTCGCTACACTCGCTCGCAAATAAAATGAATAGACATTGCTTTGGAAACAATTGTGCCCACCCTTGACCTGCAACAAATATCATTAAAAATGGAAGAGTTTTTTCGCCCTCTCGCCAAAAAGGAATTGAATCGCGTTAAACGCGATTGCGTCCATCCTGACCTGCCCCAATAAAAACAAGTTTATTTATAATTTCTATTAAAAGAGATTTTTTTGTTTTGCTTGCTCGCTATGCTCGCTCGCCAAAATGGAGTTGCCACCGCTAACGTGTCCGCCCCAAACCTGCAACAACCAGTTAATAATTATGTACCAAAACGTTATTCAAAGAAGTTTTGGTGTGCTCGTGCTCGCCAAAACGGAATTAACATCACCTTAGACATGGTGTGTAAGCCCTGCCCTGCAAAACAAAACAAAAAAAACACAAAAAAATCTGAAATTTATGAACCAATTATCATTACAAAAATTTTGCTCGCTCGCCAAAATAGAAATAACACCGCTTTTAATAATCACGTCCCTGACATGGAACAATGAACCAAGTTTAAATACCATATTTTCCCTATAAAAGAGAAGTGATTTTTTTTGCTTGCTCGCTACGCTCGCTCGCAAAAATAGAAATAAACACCGCTTTTAATAATCACGTCCCTGACATGGAACAATGAACCCAAGTTTTATGTACATATTTTCCTATAAAAGAGAAGTGATTTTTTTTTTTCGCTCGCTACGCTCGCTAGCTCGTGGAATTATGTGCCCACCACTAACTGCTACAATATCATTAAAAAGAGAAATGTAGGGGGTTGCCTGCCCGCCAAAATGGGATTGAATTGCCTTAAACATGATGTGCCCGCCCCTACCTGCAACAATGAAACAAATTTTATATAGCATTCATTGAGAGAAAGATGTATTTTCGCTCGCTAGCTAAAAATGGGTATAAAATCACCCTAAACACAATATTGTTCCCGCGCACTGCATGCATGGGACAATTGAACAAGTTTAAGTGGCAATTATTAAAAAGAAGTGATTTTTTTCTTGCTCGCTACACTCGTTTGCAAAGAAATGAAATTAACGTCGCTAACAAGTGAATTTCCACCCCCAACTTGCAACAATACCAGTTTATATACCAAACGTTACTTAAAGATTTTTTTTTTGCTCGCTCGCTCGCCAGAAGTGAAAATTAGCATCGCCTTTTTTGTTTGGTCGGTCGCTTGCCCCCCCCCCCCCCCCCCCCCCCCCCCTGACGGAGTACCCCAGGTACGCCACTGCTGTTGTCCAATAACATTTTAGGAAAGTCCTACACTGGTCCATGTATTGTAAATGTGGTATAAGTGCGTGTAAGGAGGAGAGCTCCTCAGAAGAATGATCGGCGAAGAATAATCGACGGAGAAGAGTTGACAAGAATAATGTTAGAGTCGGGTTGAGAATCGAAATGTAGAACTCAGACTTTTAGAAGAATTGAGAAGAACTATATCAGTCAGATTGAGAATCAATACGAGGAATGGACAGAGCCCAGAACTAAGAACTCAGATTCCGAAGCGGAATCAGAATGGGAACATTGTGATTACTGAGCAACACTAAGACTCTAAATACAGAATACAACTACAAAGCATCGTTCTTCGCTAGTCGATTATAAAGGGGTGTTGACGGCCACAGAATGCTGAACGAAACTTCATAAGTCAACAGACAGAACTTCATTGATTCAACAAGTTGCAGTGACGGTGTTCGTGGTGATTGCCTAATCATCTGCTGGGCCCGTATTCAATAAACTTCTAAGACATTTTCTTAATTCTAAGAAAATGTCTAAGAATTTGTCTAGGTTAAGAAAGTTGCCTTAGCCGTATTCTAAACACGTAAAGAGTTGTCTTAGCCAAGACGAAAGATAAGACCCGAGACGTCATGTGGGAAAGTTGATGTGGTCGACTCGAGCGAATTAATTGCAACTCGATTTGCCTATGTAATTTGCGTGGTAAAATAAAAATCGCACCGCACGAAAATTATACAACTAACATGTATGGGAGAGCGTAAGGGAGGAACGATGCTCACATAATTATTTCGGGATTGACCAACTGACACTAAAACAGTCTAGTCAAGACCACCTGAGGCTAGATCTAACATCCACTGTAGGCTTTTTTATACTTTTCTGTCAAACAACTCCGAGGAGCCAAACGGGCTTACTTATTATGTCGCAGCCGCAGGTCTGTGAGTATGAAGGGAGCGCCGTCGCTAGCCGGCCGACCAGCGCTAGCTAGCATTGGATTTGGAGCTACCCTTTCATTGTTTTACATCGTCTACTGTTATGATGGCCTAAAATTAATCAAATGGCTAAATGTAACCTTTATCAGACTAATACTATAACAAATTTTGTCTCACCTAATATTATGCCGATTGCACATTATCCCCTGTTTCCATACTTTAGCGCCAAAGACTAATAAAGTAAGAGACGGTTTCTTTATATACGACAGCCATGTCATGATTTAGTGTTATGCATACTTTATGCTACTACTCGTTTAGTTGTGTACAAACAAACATACTACTAGTACAAGTACAAAGAGCTATGGCGCTCCTGCGCGCTGCGCCGTCGACGCTGTATATTACGCGAAGCTTACGTTGTTATATAGGTCAACTGATACCTGCGCTCGCGCTGCGCGCGCTGCATGCATTGTTTTTATTCCATTTGATCGAAAACCCGAAGCGGTTGCTTGCAGCATCACTGAGCTGCCGGTGCCAAAGCCCCATTTAAGCATCCTCGTAGTATTCTTAAATATAGGGTAGATTTCTTACTTATCTTAGATATCTCGATTGTATTAGAATACGACATGCTACTTAAGTCCTTTTTCTTAGATAAAATCTAAGAATCCTTCTTAATCTTAAGGCAAATTTCTTAAGTCCCATTGCTGTTATAGAATACGATTTTGGCTAAGATTTTTTCTTAGCCAAAATTTAAGAAAAAGTACTTAGATTTCAAGCTTAAGAAGTTTATTGAATACGGGCCCAGAAGCATGACTGACGTAGCTAGGGAGTTGCAACTGGACATCCAGAGGACGACAACCACGATCGCACTTCGAATCGGATCCAGTTCGTTGTTGAACTTTTAGAGAGCTCTCGCGCGCACCCCCTCGCTTGATTTAAGTAGCGGTACCGTGAGTAGATTTAAAATGAGATTGATATTTTGCTGTTTGATTTGTTGTTGATGATGATGAATGTTATACTTATATATTTTTTAAAGGACCATGTATTAAGTAAATATAATTATACTTCCTATCGACCATTATTTAAAAGTCTACTTACCTCTCAAAATAAGACGTGAGAATGTGTGGTGGTCTATGTGAGTAAAGCCAGTCAATCCTTTGATAATTATTATTACCTGAACCCTGGCATAATAATTTAAAAGTGGTTTCCCCTGCCACTATGCCACGGGTTACATATCAATAGTCATATCTATCAATAATTCTATAAATTCAATTATGAAGTCATTGACAGTTCCATATTATCTTTTGGATATATAGGCTTGTGCAATGCTGGATTAAGAACAATGACTAAACTTCTAGACAAGGAAACATATTTCAGTAAATACATAGGACTGCTACAAAGCTACTGAACCGCAGTGCAGTGCACAGCGCAAGTTGAGCAATGCAGATATGACGTATCATGACGTCATATAATCATGTTTATTCATGTCATCACGCTACCATAGAGATATATACTTAGTATATTAGTTCAACTCCGCTTCTGCATCCGTCTAGCCATGGGGAGATTTTGGAGGGTCAAAAGTGCACACTGCTTCCACTTTTCATGTATTAGCCTATGAAGACGACAAATTTTTAGTGCACCAGCGAAATGGGGATTTTGGACTGCGCGTAGCGCGCAAAATATTTAAATTAAAATTTTGAATATTCATGACTCTTTTCCACTTATTAGCATATTATCGCAATGAAAAAAGACACATGCGCATGCGTTACTATATCGACATAATCCTTAATTGGGCTAGCCTTTGGACAAGGCCTCGCGCGCTGCTTGTCTGCCGAGCAGGGTCTGAAAATAGACTAACGCAGTGTGGCTTTACAGCAGTGATCGCTGGACCGAGCCGCTTCAGCGGCTTGGCCTTTGCTAAATTGCGGAGCTCATCATTATGTGCATATGCATGAGGGTCTTACATATACAGCAGCTAGTGATGATCGTGGCCAATCCTAATTGTTTTAACCGCGCGGTGTTTTAAAATGGCTTCGTCCATGAAATTGGGGGGAATCGGTATTCAAATGTACTAAAAAAAATAAAATAATATCTAGTTCAATTTCGAATAAAATATGAATTTATCAAAAACAATATTCTACTTATTGACTAGGGTATTTATTATTTTGCTACTTTAGTAGATTTATAGTAAAATTTTGTTCCCTTGTTTTTCATTTTAACCTACGCATAGTGGTTCGCACGATCAGCTGGTCGGAATTGTTATTGTACAACACTCGAATCTGTGTACGTGTGAAAACGATGCGTTCATGGAGCTTTGAATTTGCAGGGCTAGCTGCTGAGCTAGCTGCATGCAAGTGAATTAAAATAATGAAAAGGACATCAAATTCTGGTAATTCTGCTTAGGTCTATAATGTAATAGATGTGCAAAAAAGGGTAGATATCTTCTATGCAGTACATTCTGCATGGTTCCTGTGCAAGAGTTTTCCTAGCTATTTCTTATACTGAATATATCATTTTATTGTGTGTGACAAGTTTGGTTCACATTCCTTCATTAAAGAAATAAGAGGTGAAACGATAACTTCATGGACAGTGCAGTGCGGTGTGAGTAGTACCTCCCGGCCCCCGAACTCTGGGCAGCTTCGGGAGTAGACGCCGATGGGGATGGTGTGCTGGCAGCGACTGTGGTCGTCCGCACAAAGAAGTCCTTGCACAGTGAAATGGCTTGAAAATCGCAGATTTGCCTATAACCCGTTGGAAGATTAACAAATACATCTTCCCTTTCACTGCTGATTTTATAGCTTTTGATTGTAACTCCTAAAAGATGATAATTTCAACCTTTCGACCGCATATTCAAGGCTCTTTGATAAGAGATCTCCTTCGTCGTTCTGTAACCGCTCAAAAATGTATTTATGATTATACAGTTTGATAATGAATAGCATGAAGTTTTCTCGAATCGTCTACTCTGATTGGTGCGTCGGATTGGAAGGGGCGGTTTGGCCGGTTTTCTGGGTAAGATACTTTGCATCTAATTATCTCCTGATTCGGAGCGGAAATATAATACAAAACAAAAGAAATAAACTACAACAACCACTCAGGTTAGTAAAGGCCGAGCTGCTGACGCACCTCGTCCCACAGATCACAGTCGTCGCGCGATAGTCTATGTATTCAGGCGCGTTTAGGGAAATACAGCACGAGTGCCTTGACTAAAGGCTATAATTGGGCCGGATAAATGTAGAACAAAGGTCATGCAGAGTTGTGGAGGTGTGTGTGTTGTGTTGGGGGGGGGGGGGGGTAGGGGTAATAAACTTTTAAATGGTTGACTTAGTTAGGGCCACAAACTTCACTGTCACCAGGATGGAAAGTACATTTTTAAAATTCAGTTCAGTTAAAAGGCAAAAATAATGACCCCATTTCACTGTTGTACCTCAATTCATTTTTTACCCCTTTTTTTTGTTTGTTATTAACTTAAATAGTTTTAAAATCAGAAAAACTGCACTGATCATTTAGCCGACTTAACAAGTGATATATTAATATTTTAAGTGTCCAAATAATGAATCATTCTCACCTCGACTTCAATGTTCTTCATATTGTGCCCCATCCCCAATGAAATTTAAATTTTTGCATTCGTCGTCACTGATTTTGGGGAAATTTGCCCCCCCCCCCCCCAACAGTAACATTTTCAATACAGGGACCCCTTCCAATATTGACATTTCCATAGGCTCTATTAACCTCCCTCCCCCATCCACACCCCCAATTACCTATATGCTTTCATCATTTTGGCATTGACTTATTCTTTATTTAACCCCCCCCTCATCTTTATTGTAAACCATTTTTTATACTGTATTTATACATTAGTCTTGCCCACTCTCTTGTTACATTTCCACTTTCTCTCATTAGGAAAGATGGTTAAATCTATCTCGCTGATACCAGATATAAACAAACATCAAAAGGTCGAAACACCATACTCAATTCTACACAAGACTGCATCAGACCCCATCTCACCTCAGTCATACAGCATTATCATACAGAGTGCCTACATCATCATAATCACCAGCATCATCACATATATTTCACAAAATAAGAAAATGAAAAAGAACAGAATTAAGCAGTATCAACTAATTTTATTAACATTTATGAACTCATTTATTTTTTTTTATTTTTTTTTGTTTCTATAAAGATCTTTTTAAATCCAACATGACATCAACAAAAGGATGGCAAATGGGGGTGGGGGGGGGGGGGGGGCTGTCTCTTGAATTCAAATTTTTCAGTTGTAAAAGTTTACTGTAGATTTTGAAAAAAATATTCAATAATATCAACATGCTATTTTATTATGTAAAGAACAGGTATATACTGAGTTTTATGAGTACTTTATCTTACATTGGACATTATTGTTGTTGTTTTTACTACTATCTGTATTATCATTATTATTACTACTATTATCATGATCATTGTCATTATTGTTACTATTAGTTGGAATATTTTTGTTTTACCCCAATTTATGGAATTATTTTATAAATAATTTAAAAATAAGATCTGAGAATGTATATTATTATCTAGATCTATTATTTTTAAATTATATTTAAAATAATTCCATAAATTAGGGTAAAACAAAAATATTCCAACTTTATGAGCGACAGTGTATAATTATATTACTACAGTATTACTATTGAACTACATAATTTTATAACCCCCCCCCCTTCAATTTACTATCCAGTACAGCATCCCTAATATTTTTGTCAGAACTTGACTTAAGATTAAATATCAAAAAACTATATTCCATGTACACGCATTTAAAAGAAGATATGATTACTTTCATGATCCTCGATATATCTTCTTCTTATTCTTCTGGTAATCTTCAAAAGGCGTTGTAGCCTTTCACGAAGATGAACTAATACTAAAGATTACAAGTGGTGTTGCATTTTAATTTTATTAAAAATGATAAACTTATGTCTATCTGATAGGGCCTTTTTTGAAGAGAAGAGTAAAGGTTTAAATGTATTTCCAATTATTTTAAAAGTAATTTCCAATTTTTTTAAGTTATTATTTGCTAGACTTTTGTGAACAAAAGTTTGTTAGATATAATGTAATTTTAGGAAAAGTACCTTTGAGTACATCTTTTAATATGCTGAGAGAATAAACTGTAGCAACACCATAGTTTGTCACCTAAATAAAAAGCTAGAGAATAATTGAGAATTACAAGATATAATGCAACACAAGATGACAGTTCCCCAAATCTTTGTATATAGTCCAAGTCGAGTGTGGTGTTCGCATGGGCTTAGATTATACAGCCTGAATATTTTCGAACTTCATACAAACATACCTTGCCAAAGTTCAACTTAGGTCTTAGGTGTCCTGTTCCTGATTAGATACATTTGTTGATCAGGTCCTGGTGCTCTTTGTTGCACTTCTGTGATCATTATCTGCTTCTTTGTTCCATAGCATCTACAATTAAAAGAAAACAGAAACTTAGTAAGGTTCCTGCTAATATATAATGCATGCATAATTCTATCTTAAGTCTATCATCTTTAGATAAGAAGCCTGTACATCATGTAGATCCGAATATCAACATACATATAAGTAGGGAGAGAAGAATCTACCAATAAAAAAGATGGCATAAAATCACTCATGAACATATAAACTAAGGCAGAAATGGCACATGACATAACTAAGAGCGAAATCAGGGGAAGTGGGAGGTGGGGAGGGGGGGGGGGGAGAGACACCTTTTTTGTTTTGTTTTTGTTGTCGTTGGTAGATCTAGCCTAGATCTACATTCAAACTAAGCTGAATCTGGACCTGGATCACAATAATGACACATGTGCACGACTAGTCTAGTCTAGTGAATCAAAAACGAGCCTAGACCCATGGCTTTGGAAGTCTTTGCTACAAGCTATAGATCTAGATCTAATTGCCTATTTTTAATATTATTAGTAGGTGGCTCTGGACCTAGATCTAGACCCGTCCCTATGGCTATGCCACATCTTAAAAAGGGGCACAGAATGATTGTGCACCCCCCCCCCCTCCATATTAAACTTCCACATTGATCCACCTAGATCTAGAGGAAATCTACATCAGGCATTTAGATCTATTTAGAATTTTTTGTTAGAGTACATTAGGCCTAGAATCTAGCCCTAGATCTAGGCCTAGATCTATACTAGATTCGGGGTTAAATGCTGTTTAGGTCTAGAATTCTATAGACTTCTAGATCTACTTAAGACAGTGCAACTGCTAGATCTAAAGTTAGGCCTGCATAGCCCGAATTTTTCTGTCTCTTTCGTTCGTTAGCCTCCGATTTGGTAGGGTCGGCTAAAGAGAGGAGCCGACCCTACCCAAATCAGAGGCTAACGAACGAAAGAGACAGAAAATTCAGGCTAGAATATGCTATGAATACTAGTCTAGATCTAGGCTTTACTGTAACACTAACACACTGTAAAGTCATAGCCGCGCCAGCTCAGGAAACGCAGTCGCTTCTTGGTGTTTCAGCCGGCTAGCACCGGCGGATTGAAAATCACATTCTGCTCGACGAGATCTCATCGGCTTGGACTAGCAATGAGCCATTTGCGCAGTCTACAACAGATCCACATCTACGACCGATTACTATCGGTAATCAAGCTATGAACTGAACTTAAAATTATGAGATGCGCTCTAATGAAATAACCTACGGTAAAATCCTGATTGTTTCTAAAAATATTACCGTCGATGACTTAAATTAGAGTTCATTCAATCAGTTAATATTCTTTGGTCAGAGAAAGAAAGAAGGATGGGGTAGGGGGTTAACCGGGTAATACGTTGTGACAATGCGGGGAGCCGCTCACTGCAATGACGAACACATCACAATAATTTCAGAGACCTTCAAACAAAATGGATCTTTACTTACTTTTCTTGATATCATAGGGTATCACTTCGATGTCAATGTTCGCCTGAAGATTTTCTGCTTCACTAAGATGTACTTGACAAACTTCTATTATAATAGAAATTCACTTAAAAGAAAAATGTTTCATTGTTCGTAATTGAATAACTTGAAAGTCGCAGTTCATACAACCGCCATTTTCGTGCTCAAATCGTAGGGAATTCTGGGAATGAAAAAATGTTTTATGCATGACCTAATACATAAAACATTTTGTCGATGGCCAATCAACGAACAGTAGTTGGCGTATTTTTTACGTCATTGCTCATGAATATTCATTGACCCTCCAAAACCGTCGTTCAAATCGGACAAAACCCCAATGCAAAACCTATGAAATGTCAAAGGTCACGATTTTAGTTGGCCCTCTAGTCCTCCTACGAAGGACATACTGTGTATGATCGAATCTCTTTGCTTAGTAGTATGTATCTCTATGTACGCTACCGATAGAAAAGTACAAGTTCCTCGAAATGCATGCCGGACAGGCGTATGAAAGATGACGTAATGCTATCGAAATACTATGAATGAATATTCAAAGCAAATGGCGTACGAACGAAGTCTATTATGTAGAGGCTCTGTTTCCTTGTCTAGGACTGGGACTGTAGTCTGATTTCAAGAAAGGAAAACAATTTCGGGACAGTTCAAAATAATGCTTGGAAATGGAAATTCAAATGATACCGTTTTAAAACCAGAAAGATATGGTTTGAGGACAAGAAGCAGGATGTAATTCATTGCTCGGCAATCTTGACTGTATTTAAAACAGAGCATCCAATATACCTGATATTTAATAGTACTGTACAATGTCAATTAAATAAAATAACTAAATAAACAAACAAATAATGGACCTCTTTAGCCAAGACTGTGGATTTTTATTGTTGAGCACTAAATGATTCTGCTCGGTCATACAGGCTAGGTGGGGGAATGCTTTCAATAGACTTAAATTTGAAAGGCCCTTTGTATCACTTCGTGCAAAATGACATAGGGCACTTCTAATAAATTTATACGAGAAGTAAAACCCTGTTCATCATTGTTTTCGTGTTGCAAAGTTGTTTACAGACTGAAAAAGGGATAGTACGGGACTGTAGAGAGTGAATAAAACTAGGAATTATAATTGCAAATGTAAAACAACGTTGTAAACCTAGCAATAAGAGGCTCTTGAATGCAGTTTTTAAATGGACATGGCTTTGGGGCTACCCGCTACCGCCGCCAGGCTACGCTGTCGATTGCCAGCTAGCTGTCGATTGCCAGCTAGCTGTCGATTGCCAGCTAGCTGTCGATTGCCACTAGCTGTCGATTGCCAGCTAGCTGTCGATTGCCAGCTAGCTGTCGATTGCCAGCTAGCTGGATGGGACCCCCCTGGCGATTAATGTGGGGGGGGGGGGGTGATTTTTCAAATTTTCGAGGGCCAAACAAAAAATAGTGCTCTCTACCCCCCCCCCCCCCCCCCCCTTCCCCCTCTACCACTGAGTGAAATATCGGCCGGCACGATTTTTTTTTATTTCAGCACATTAAATTTCAAATTGATTTCAAGTTTGGGCCCCCCTAAGAAATCCTGAATCCGCGCCGATACCCACCCCCCCCCCCAAATAAAAATCCCAAGGCTCCCCTGTAGTTTTTTTCTACATTGCTCCCCCCCCCCCGCAAAAGGTCCCTATTTTCTCATTGTTTTACATCAACAACAACAACAACAATAATATTTATTATAAAACTCCAAAATTGGTTTGTTTTTATAAATAATAATATCTGCCCGGCAAAATATTTGAAGTAAGTATGTAGATTAAGATCATCAGACTTTATTACACTGATGAGGTGTATTGGGTTCTCTTCACTTGTCTCTTTCTGGCTCTCTTTCTCTTTCTCTCTCTCTCTCTCTCTCTCATTGGGACTGAAAAAGTATTGAATGTAATAATGTTTGATAAATAGATAAAACAGGATTCCTGTCCTTCTTGTACTTCGTAATATAATACTTTACCTTGCTTACAAGTTAATTGCAAGCTCATTGTATAGATCAATTAAGAGAATAGCAATAAATATGGACTTTGAGTGAGATCAAAATGGGTTTGACATCAGTTTTTCTTTTTCAAAGATTAAAAAAAAAGCAACAGCTGGGTGTCGAACCCGATACCTTCCAGTTACCAGGCGATTGCCTACCCACTAGACTAAAGTGTCACATTGCTAATCTCCATGTTTTTTTTTTCATACTTATACTTATTGTTGTAGATGTAGCAAAAGAAAAAACGCAACAGCTGGGGGTCGAACCCGATACCTTCCAGTTACCAGGCGATTGCCTACCCACTAGACTAAAGTGTCACATTGCTAATCTCCATGTTTTTTTTTCATACTTATACTTATTGTTGTAGATGTAGCAAAAGAAAAAAACGCAACAGCTGGGGGTCGAACCCGATACCTTCCAGTTATCAGACGATTGCCTACCCACTAGACTAAAGTGTCACATTGCTAATCTTCATGTATTCTTCATACTTACACTAATTGTTGTAGATGTAGCAAAAGATGTTTTCTGACTAATTCAGAGAGTCGCTTGTTAAAGAAAGAGTATTACATGCTATTTTTTCTTTGTTGAGGGGGGGGGGGGTGTCCCCTTTAAAAAAGAGATGACAAGTCAATATTATGGAGTGAAGAAAAAAAATAACATGGGTTTATATAAAGGAGAAACTGAGACTCGAACCGAGTACATTGCATTGTGAAGTGATCACTTTTATCCACAAGACCATTTTGCCTCACCGTGATAACTGGTTCGCTTTTTGTTGTTAACACTTTCTGCATGCTAATGACTTTACAAAATGTGCCGATTTACTGATTTGACGCTTTCGGGATGCATTATTATCATCATTTTTGTAGTCCGATGTTGTCAAGATTGCCCGTATTTTTTTTCTTTCAGTTACTGATATTACTGATATAATAGTGAGGTTTTATGTTTATTTCATTTAATTTGCAAACTGCTGACTTAAACTTAAAGTGATATGACAAGAGGCCACTGCCCTCACATAGTATAATGAATAGAACACGGGTCTATTCAATTCAGTATATGCTACGAATTCTATAACAGGGCACCAATGAATAGGGAAGCTTGGCTATTCGATTCTGTTTTCAATAGCTTGCACCTGCAATTTTGAATAGTTACGTAACAAACTACTCAGCTCTTTCTGACATGGCATCAATAATATTAGTGAATTGAAAACAAACCTGACCCTCCCTTCATTGAGTGACTTTTGTTTGGTCAAATGCGAGGATTACCAAAGAGGAGGTAATAATAGCATTCCTGACATTGCAACAATGACCGCGTTATTTTGATGCATTGTCCCTAAACCTACCGAAGAGGCTCTTTGTCCTTGTCTGGGAGGACAAGCACTTTAGACTGGGGCTGTAGTCTGATTTCAAGAAAGGAAAACAATTTCGGGACAGTTCAAAATAATGCTTGGAAATGGAAATTCAAATGATACCGTTTTAAAAACCAGAAAGATATGGTTTGAGGACAAGAAGCAGGATGTAATTCATTGCTCGGCAATCTTGACTGTATTTAAAACAGAGCATCCAATATACCTGATATTTAATAGTACTGTACAATGTCAATTAAATAAAATAACTAAATAAACAAACAAATAATGGACCTCTTTAGCCAAGACTGTGGATTTTTATTGTTGAGCACTAAATGATTCTGCTCGGTCATACAGGCTAGGTGGGGGAATGCTTTCAATAGACTTAAATTTGAAAGGCCCTTTGTATCACTTCGTGCAAAATGACATAGGGCACTTCTAATAAATTTATACGAGAAGTAAAACCCTGTTCATCATTGTTTTCGTGTTGCAAAGTTGTTTACAGACTGAAAAAGGGATAGTACGGGACTGTAGAGAGTGAATAAAACTAGGAAATTATAATTGCAAATGTAAAACAACGTTGTAAACCTAGCAATAAGAGGCTCTTGAATGCAGTTTTTAAATGGACATGGCTTTGGGGCTACCCGCTACCGCCGCCAGGCTACGCTGTCGATTGCCGCTAGCTGTCGATTGCCAGCTAGCTGTCGATTGCCAGCTAGCTGTCGAGATGACCCCCCCTGGCGATTAATGTGTTGGGGGGTGGGGGGTGATTTTGCAAATTTTCGAGGGCCAAACAAAAAATAGTGCTCTCTACCCCACCCCCCCAGCCCCCGCCCCCCCCCCTCCCCCCCCCCCCCCCCCCCCCCTTCCCCCTCTACCACTGAGTGAAATATCGGCCGGCACGATTTTTTTTTATTTCAGCACATTAAATTTCAAATTGATTTCAAGTTTGGGCCCCCCTAAGAAATCCTGAATCCGCGCCGATACCCACCCCCCCCCCCAAATAAAAATCCCAAGGCTCCCCTGTAGTTTTTTTCTACATTGCTCCCCCCCCCCCCGCAAAAGGTCCCTATTTTCTCATTGTTTTACATCAACAACAACAACAACAATAATATTTATTATAAAACTCCAAATTGGTTTGTTTTTATAAATAATAATATCTGCCCGGCAAAATATTTGAAGTAAGTATGTAGATTAAGATCATCAGACTTTATTACACTGATGAGGTGTATTGGGTTCTCTTCACTTGTCTCTTTCTCTGGCTCTCTTTCTCTTTCTCTCTCTCTCTCTCTCTCTCATTGGGACTGAAAAAGTATTGAATGTAATAATGTTTGATAAATAGATAAAACAGGATTCCTGTCCTTCTTGTACTTCGTAAATATAATACTTTACCTTGCTTACAAGTTAATTGCAAGCTCATTGTATAGATCAATTAAGAGAATAGCAATAAATATGGACTTTGAGTGAGATCAAAATGGGTTTGACATCAGTTTTTCTTTTTCAAAGATTAAAAAAAAGCAACAGCTGGGTGTCGAACCCGATACCTTCCAGTTACCAGGCGATTGCCTACCCACTAGACTAAAGTGTCACATTGCTAATCTCCATGTTTTTTTTTTCATACTTATACTTATTGTTGTAGATGTAGCAAAAGAAAAAAACGCAACAGCTGGGGTTCGAACCCGATACCTTCCAGTTACCAGGCGATTGCCTACCCACTAGACTAAAGTGTCACATTGCTAATCTCCATGTTTTTTTTTCATACTTATACTTATTGTTGTAGATGTAGCAAAAGAAAAAAACGCAACAGCTGGGGGTCGAACCCGATACCTTCCAGTTATCAGACGATTGCCTACCCACTAGACTAAAGTGTCACATTGCTAATCTTCATGTATTCTTCATACTTACACTAATTGTTGTAGATGTAGCAAAAGATGTTTTCTGACTAATTCAGAGAGTCGCTTGTTAAAGAAAGAGTATTACATGCTATTTTTTCTTTGTTGAGGGGGGGGGGGGGGTCCCCTTTAAAAAAGAGATGACAAGTCAATATTATGGAGTGAAGAAAAAAAAATAACATGGGTTTATATAAAGGAGAAACTGAGACTCGAACCGAGTACATTGCATTGTGAAGTGATCACTTTTATCCACAAGACCATTTTGCCTCACCGTGATAACTGGTTCGCTTTTTGTTGTTAACACTTTCTGCATGCTAATGACTTTACAAAATGTGCCGATTTACTGATTTGACGCTTTCGGGATGCATTATTATCATCATTTTTGTAGTCCGATGTTGTCAAGATTGCCCGTATTTTTTTTCTTTCAGTTACTGATATTACTGATATAATAGTGAGGTTTTATGTTTATTTCATTTAATTTGCAAACTGCTGACTTAAACTTAAAGTGATATGACAAGAGGCCACTGCCCTCACATAGTATAATGAATAGAACACGGGTCTATTCAATTCAGTATATGCTACGAATTCTATAACAGGGCACCAATGAATAGGGAAGCTTGGCTATTCGATTCTGTTTTCAATAGCTTGCACCTGCAATTTTGAATAGTTACGTAACAAACTACTCAGCTCTTTCTGACATGGCATCAATAATATTAGTGAATTGAAAACAAACCTGACCCTCCCTTCATTGAGTGACTTTTGTTTGGTCAAATGCGAGGATTACCAAAGAGGAGGTAATAATAGCATTCCTGACATTGCAACAATGACCGCGTTATTTTGATGCATTGTCCCTAAACCTACCGAAGAGGCTCTTTGTCCTTGTCTGGGAGGACAAGCACTTTAGACTGGGGCTGTAGTCTGATTTCAAGAAAGGAAAACAATTCGGGACAGTTCAAAATAATGCTTGGAAATGGAAATTCAAATGATACCGTTTTAAAAACCAGAAAGATATGGTTTGAGGACAAGAAGCAGGATGTAATTCATTGCTCGGCAATCTTGACTGTATTTAAAACAGAGCATCCAATATACCTGATATTTAATAGTACTGTACAATGTCAATTAAATAAAATAACTAAATAAACAAACAAATAATGGACCTCTTTAGCCAAGACTGTGGATTTTTATTGTTGAGCACTAAATGATTCTGCTCGGTCATACAGGCTAGGTGGGGGAATGCTTTCAATAGACTTAAATTTGAAAGGCCCTTTGTATCACTTCGTGCAAAATGACATAGGGCACTTCTAATAAATTTATACGAGAAGTAAAACCCTGTTCATCATTGTTTTCGTGTTGCAAAGTTGTTTACAGACTGAAAAAGGGATAGTACGGGACTGTAGAGAGTGAATAAAACTAGGAAATTATAATTGCAAATGTAAAACAACGTTGTAAACCTAGCAATAGAGGCTCTTGAATGCAGTTTTTAAATGGACATGGCTTTGGGGCTACCCGCTGCCGCCAGGCTACGCTGTGATTGCTAGCTGTCGATGCAGCTAGCTGTCGATTGCCAGCTAGCTGTCGATTGCCACTAGCTGTCGATTGCCAGCTAGCTGTCGATTGCCAGCTAGCTGTCGATTGCAGCTGCTATCGATTGCCAGCTAGCTGTCGATTGCCAGCTAGCTGTCGATTGCCAGCTAGCTGTCGATTGCCAGCTAGCTGTCGATTGCCAGCTAGCTGTCGATTGCCAGCTAGCTGTCGATTGCCAGCTAGCTGTCGATTGCCAGCTAGCGGAGCTAGCTGGGATGGGACCCCCTGGCGATTAATGTGGGGGGGGGGGGGTGATTTTTCAAATTTTCGAGGGCCAAACAAAAAAATAGTGCTCTCTACCCCCCCCCCCCCCCTCCCCCTTCCCCCTCTACCACTGAGTGAAATATCGGCCGGCACGATTTTTTTTTTATTTCAGCACATTAAATTTCAAATTGATTTCAAGTTTGGGCCCCCCTAAGAAATCCTGAATCCGCGCCGATACCCACCCCCCCCCCCCCAAATAAAAATCCCAAGGCTCCCCTGTAGTTTTTTTCTACATTGCTCCCCCCCCCCCGCAAAAGGTCCCTATTTTCTCATTGTTTTACATCAACAACAACAACAACAATAATATTTATTATAAAACTCCAAAATTGGTTTGTTTTTATAAATAATAATATCTGCCCGGCAAAATATTTGAAGTAAGTATGTAGATTAAGATCATCAGACTTTATTACACTGATGAGGTGTATTGGGTTCTCTTCACTTGTCTCTTTCTGGCTCTCTTTCTCTTTCTCTCTCTCTCTCTCTCTCTCATTGGGACTGAAAAAGTATTGAATGTAATAATGTTTGATAAATAGATAAAACAGGATTCCTGTCCTTCTTGTACTTCGTAAATATAATACTTTACCTTGCTTACAAGTTAATTGCAAGCTCATTGTATAGATCAATTAAGAGAATAGCAATAAATATGGACTTTGAGTGAGATCAAAATGGGTTTGACATCAGTTTTTCTTTTTCAAAGATTAAAAAAAAGCAACAGCTGGGTGTCGAACCCGATACCTTCCAGTTACCAGGCGATTGCCTACCCACTAGACTAAAGTGTCACATTGCTAATCTCCATGTTTTTTTTTTCTATACTTATACTTATTGTTGTAGATGTAGCAAAAGAAAAAAACGCAACAGCTGGGGTCGAACCCGATACCTTCCAGTTACCAGGCGATTGCCTACCCACTAGACTAAAGTGTCACATTGCTAATCTCCATGTTTTTTTTTCATACTTATACTTATTGTTGTAGATGTAGCAAAAGAAAAAACGCAACAGCTGGGGGTCGAACCCGATACCTTCCAGTTATCAGACGATTGCCTACCCACTAGACTAAAGTGTCACATTGCTAATCTTCATGTATTCTTCATACTTACACTAATTGTTGTAGATGTAGCAAAAGATGTTTTCTGACTAATTCAGAGAGTCGCTTGTTAAAGAAAGAGTATTACATGCTATTTTTTCTTTGTTGAGGGGGGGGGGGTGTCCCCTTTAAAAAAGAGATGACAAGTCAATATTATGGAGTGAAGAAAAAAAAATAACATGGGTTTATATAAAGGAGAAACTGAGACTCGAACCGAGTACATTGCATTGTGAAGTGATCACTTTTATCCACAAGACCATTTTGCCTCACCGTGATAACTGGTTCGCTTTTTGTTGTTAACACTTTCTGCATGCTAATGACTTTACAAAATGTGCCGATTTACTGATTTGACGCTTTCGGGATGCATTATTATCATCATTTTTGTAGTCCGATGTTGTCAAGATTGCCCGTATTTTTTTTCTTTCAGTTACTGATATTACTGATATAATAGTGAGGTTTTATGTTTATTTCATTTAATTTGCAAACTGCTGACTTAAACTTAAAGTGATATGACAAGAGGCCACTGCCCTCACATAGTATAATGAATAGAACACGGGTCTATTCAATTCAGTATATGCTACGAATTCTATAACAGGGCACCAATGAATAGGGAAGCTTGGCTATTCGATTCTGTTTTCAATAGCTTGCACCTGCAATTTTTGAATAGTTACGTAACAAACTACTCAGCTCTTTCTGACATGGCATCAATAATATTAGTGAATTGAAAACAAACCTGACCCTCCCTTCATTGAGTGACTTTTGTTTGGTCAAATGCGAGGATTACCAAAGAGGAGGTAATAATAGCATTCCTGACATTGCAACAATGACCGCGTTATTTTGATGCATTGTCCCTAAACCTACCGAAGAGGCTCTTTGTCCTTGTCTGGGAGGACAAGCACTTTAGACTGGGGCTGTAGTCTGATTTCAAGAAAGGAAAACAATTTCGGGACAGTTCAAAATAATGCTTGGAAATGGAAATTCAAATGATACCGTTTTAAAAACCAGAAAGATATGGTTTGAGGACAAGAAGCAGGATGTAATTCATTGCTCGGCAATCTTGACTGTATTTAAAACAGAGCATCCAATATACCTGATATTTAATAGTACTGTACAATGTCAATTAAATAAAATAACTAAATAAACAAACAAATAATGGACCTCTTTAGCCAAGACTGTGGATTTTTATTGTTGAGCACTAAATGATTCTGCTCGGTCATACAGGCTAGGTGGGGGAATGCTTTCAATAGACTTAAATTTGAAAGGCCCTTTGTATCACTTCGTGCAAAATGACATAGGGCACTTCTAATAAATTTATACGAGAAGTAAAACCCTGTTCATCATTGTTTTCGTGTTGCAAAGTTGTTTACAGACTGAAAAAGGGATAGTACGGGACTGTAGAGAGTGAATAAAACTAGGAAATTATAATTGCAAATGTAAAACAACGTTGTAAACCTGCAATAAGAGGCTCTTGAATGCAGTTTTTAAATGGACCATCTTTGGGGCTAGCTGCTACGCCGCCAGGCTACGCTGTCGATTGCCAGCTAGCTGTCGATTGCCAGCTAGCTGTCGATTGCCAGCTAGCTGTCGATTGCCAGCTAGCTGTCGATTGCCAGCTAGCTGTCGATTGCCAGCTAGCTGTCGATTGCCAGCTAGCTGTCGATTGCCAGCTAGCTGTCGATTGCCAGCTAGCTGTCGATTGCCAGCTAGCTGTCGATTGCCAGCTAGCTGTCGATTGCCAGCTAGCTGTCGATTGCCAGCTAGCTGTCGAGATGGACCCCCCTGGCGATTATGTGGGGGGGGGGGGGGGGGGGTGATTTTTCAATTTTCGAGGGCCAAACAAAAAAATAGTGCTCTCTACCCCCCCCCCCCCCCCCTCCCCCTTCCCCCTCTACCACTGAGTGAAATATCGGCCGGCACGATTTTTTTTTTATTCAGCACATTAAATTTCAAATTGATTTCAAGTTTGGGCCCCCCTAAGAAATCCTGAATCCGCGCCGATACCCACCCCCCCCCCCCAAATAAAAATCCCAAGGCTCCCCTGTAGTTTTTTTCTACATTGCTCCCCCCCCCCCGCAAAAGGTCCCTATTTTCTCATTGTTTTACATCAACAACAACAACAACAATAATATTTATTATAAAACTCCAAAATTGGTTTGTTTTTATAAATAATAATATCTGCCCGGCAAATATTTGAAGTAAGTATGTAGATTAAGATCATCAGACTTTATTACACTGATGAGGTGTATTGGGTTCTCTTCACTTGTCTCTTTCTGGCTCTCTTTCTCTCTTTCTCTCTCTCTCTCTCTCTCATTGGGACTGAAAAAGTATTGAATGTAATAATGTTTGATAAATAGATAAAACAGGATTCCTGTCCTTCTTGTACTTCGTAAATATAATACTTTACCTTGCTTACAAGTTAATTGCAAGCTCATTGTATAGATCAATTAAGAGAATAGCAATAAATATGGACTTTGAGTGAGATCAAAATGGGTTTGACATCAGTTTTTCTTTTTCAAAGATTAAAAAAAAAGCAACAGCTGGGTGTCGAACCCGATACCTTCCAGTTACCAGGCGATTGCCTACCCACTAGACTAAAGTGTCACATTGCTAATCTCCATGTTTTTTTTTTCATACTTATACTTATTGTTGTAGATGTAGCAAAAGAAAAAAACGCAACAGCTGGGGGTCGAACCCGATACCTTCCAGTTACCAGGCGATTGCCTACCCACTAGACTAAAGTGTCACATTGCTAATCTCCATGTTTTTTTTTCATACTTATACTTATTGTTGTAGATGTAGCAAAAGAAAAAAACGCAACAGCTGGGGGTCGAACCCGATACCTTCCAGTTATCAGACGATTGCCTACCCACTAGACTAAAGTGTCACATTGCTAATCTTCATGTATTCTTCATACTTACACTAATTGTTGTAGATGTAGCAAAAGATGTTTTCTGACTAATTCAGAGAGTCGCTTGTTAAAGAAAGAGTATTACATGCTATTTTTTTCTGTTGAGGGGGGGGGGGGTGTCCCCTTTAAAAAAGAGATGACAAGTCAATATTATGGAGTGAAGAAAAAAAATAACATGGGTTTATATAAAGGAGAAACTGAGACTCGAACCGAGTACATTGCATTGTGAAGTGATCACTTTTATCCACAAGACCATTTTGCCTCACCGTGATAACTGGTTCGCTTTTTGTTGTTAACACTTTCTGCATGCTAATGACTTTACAAAATGTGCCGATTTACTGATTTGACGCTTTCGGGATGCATTATTATCATCATTTTTGTAGTCCGATGTTGTCAAGATTGCCCGTATTTTTTTTCTTTCAGTTACTGATATTACTGATATAATAGTGAGGTTTTATGTTTATTTCATTTAATTTGCAAACTGCTGACTTAAACTTAAAGTGATATGACAAGAGGCCACTGCCCTCACATAGTATAATGAATAGAACACGGGTCTATTCAATTCAGTATATGCTACGAATTCTATAACAGGGCACCAATGAATAGGGAAGCTTGGCTATTCGATTCTGTTTTCAATAGCTTGCACCTGCAATTTTTGAATAGTTACGTAACAAACTACTCAGCTCTTTCTGACATGGCATCAATAATATTAGTGAATTGAAAACAAACCTGACCCTCCCTTCATTGAGTGACTTTTGTTTGGTCAAATGCGAGGATTACCAAAGAGGAGGTAATAATAGCATTCCTGACATTGCAACAATGACCGCGTTATTTTGATGCATTGTCCCTAAACCTACCGAAGAGGCTCTTTGTCCTTGTCTGGGAGGACAAGCACTTTAGACTGGGGCTGTAGTCTGATTTCAAGAAAGGAAAACAATTTCGGGACAGTTCAAAATAATGCTTGGAAATGGAAATTCAAATGATACCGTTTTAAAAACCAGAAAGATATGGTTTGAGGACAAGAAGCAGGATGTAATTCATTGCTCGGCAATCTTGACTGTATTTAAAACAGAGCATCCAATATACCTGATATTTAATAGTACTGTACAATGTCAATTAAATAAAATAACTAAATAAACAAACAATAATGGACCTCTTTAGCCAAGACTGTGGATTTTTATTGTTGAGCACTAAATGATTCTGCTCGGTCATACAGGCTAGGTGGGGAATGCTTTCAATAGACTTAAATTTGAAAGGCCCTTTGTATCACTTCGTGCAAAATGACATAGGGCACTTCTAATAAATTTATACGAGAAGTAAAACCCTGTTCATCATTGTTTTCGTGTTGCAAAGTTGTTTACAGACTGAAAAAGGGATAGTACGGGACTGTAAGAGTGAATAAAAAAACTAGGAAATTATAATTGCAAATGTAAAACAACGTTGTAAACCTAGCAATAAGAGGCTCTTGAATGCAGTTTTTAAATGGACATGGCTTTGGGGCTACCCGCTACCGCCGCCAGGCTACGCTGTCGATTGCCGCTAGCTGTCGATTGCCAGCTAGCTGTCGATTGCCAGCTAGCTGTCGATTGCCAGCTAGCTGTCGATTGCCACTAGCTGTCGATTGCCAGCTAGCTGTCGATTGCCAGCTAGCTGTCGATTGCCAGCTAGCTGTCGATTGCCAGCTAGCTGTCGATTGCCAGCTAGCTGTCGATTGCCAGCTAGCTGTCGATTGCCAGCTAGCTGTCGATTGCCAGCTAGCTGTCGATTGCCAGCTAGCTGTCGATTGCCAGCTAGCTGTCGATTGCCAGCTAGCTGTCTAGATGGGACCCCCCCTGGCGATTAATGTGGGGGGGGGGGTGATTTTTCAAATTTTCGAGGGCCAAACAAAAAAATAGTGCTCTCTACCCCCCCCCCCCCCCTCCCCCTTCCCCTCTACCACTGAGTGAAATATCGGCCGGCACGATTTTTTTTTTATTTCAGCACATTAAATTTCAAATTGATTTCAAGTTTGGGCCCCCCTAAGAAATCCTGAATCCGCGCCGATACCCCCCCCCCCCCAAATAAAAATCCCAAGGCTCCCCTGTAGTTTTTTTCTACATTGCTCCCCCCCCCCCGCAAAAGGTCCCTATTTTCTCATTGTTTTACATCAACAACAACAACAACAATAATATTTATTATAAAACTCCAAAATTGGTTTGTTTTTATAAATAATAATATCTGCCCGGCAAAATATTTGAAGTAAGTATGTAGATTAAGATCATCAGACTTTATTACACTGATGAGGTGTATTGGGTTCTCTTCACTTGTCTCTTTCTGGCTCTCTTTCTCTTTCTCTCTCTCTCTCTCTCTCTCATTGGACTGAAAAAGTATTGAATGTAATAATGTTTGATAAATAGATAAAACAGGATTCCTGTCCTTCTTGTACTTCGTAAATATAATACTTTACCTTGCTTACAAGTTAATTGCAAGCTCATTGTATAGATCAATTAAGAGAATAGCAATAAATATGGACTTTGAGTGAGATCAAAATGGGTTTGACATCAGTTTTTCTTTTTCAAAGATTAAAAAAAAAGCAACAGCTGGGTGTCGAACCCGATACCTTCCAGTTACCAGGCGATTGCCTACCCACTAGACTAAAGTGTCACATTGCTAATCTCCATGTTTTTTTTTTCATACTTATACTTATTGTTGTAGATGTAGCAAAAGAAAAAAACGCAACAGCTGGGGGTCGAACCCGATACCTTCCAGTTACCAGGCGATTGCCTACCCACTAGACTAAAGTGTCACATTGCTAATCTCCATGTTTTTTTTTCATACTTATACTTATTGTTGTAGATGTAGCAAAAGAAAAAAACGCAACAGCTGGGGGTCGAACCCGATACCTTCCAGTTATCAGACGATTGCCTACCCACTAGACTAAAGTGTCACATTGCTAATCTTCATGTATTCTTCATACTTACACTAATTGTTGTAGATGTAGCAAAAGATGTTTTCTGACTAATTCAGAGAGTCGCTTGTTAAAGAAAGAGTATTACATGCTATTTTTTCTTTGTTGAGGGGGGGGGGTGTCCCCTTTAAAAAAGAGATGACAAGTCAATATTATGGAGTGAAGAAAAAAAAATAACATGGGTTTATATAAAGGAGAAACTGAGACTCGAACCGAGTACATTGCATTGTGAAGTGATCACTTTTATCCACAAGACCATTTTGCCTCACCGTGATAACTGGTTCGCTTTTTGTTGTTAACACTTTCTGCATGCTAATGACTTTACAAAATGTGCCGATTTACTGATTTGACGCTTTCGGGATGCATTATTATCATCATTTTTGTAGTCCGATGTTGTCAAGATTGCCCGTATTTTTTTCTTTCAGTTACTGATATTACTGATATAATAGTGAGGTTTTATGTTTATTTCATTTAATTTGCAAACTGCTGACTTAAACTTAAAGTGATATGACAAGAGGCCACTGCCCTCACATAGTATAATGAATAGAACACGGGTCTATTCAATTCAGTATATGCTACGAATTCTATAACAGGGCACCAATGAATAGGGAAGCTTGGCTATTCGATTCTGTTTTCAATAGCTTGCACCTGCAATTTTTGAATAGTTACGTAACAAACTACTCAGCTCTTTCTGACATGGCATCAATAATATTAGTGAATTGAAAACAAACCTGACCCTCCCTTCATTGAGTGACTTTTGTTTGGTCAAATGCGAGGATTACCAAAGAGGAGGTAATAATAGCATTCCTGACATTGCAACAATGACCGCGTTATTTTGATGCATTGTCCCTAAACCTACCGAAGAGGCTCTTTGTCCTTGTCTGGGAGGACAAGCACTTTAGACTGGGGCTGTAGTCTGATTTCAAGAAAGGAAAACAATTTCGGGACAGTTCAAAATAATGCTTGGAAATGGAAATTCAAATGATACCGTTTTAAAAACCAGAAAGATATGGTTTGAGGACAAGAAGCAGGATGTAATTCATTGCTCGGCAATCTTGACTGTATTTAAAACAGAGCATCCAATATACCTGATATTTAATAGTACTGTACAATGTCAATTAAATAAAATAACTAAATAAACAAACAAATAATGGACCTCTTTAGCCAAGACTGTGGATTTTTATTGTTGAGCACTAAATGATTCTGCTCGGTCATACAGGCTAGGTGGGGGAATGCTTTCAATAGACTTAAATTTGAAAGGCCCTTTGTATCACTTCGTGCAAAATGACATAGGGCACTTCTAATAAATTTATACGAGAAGTAAAACCCTGTTCATCATTGTTTTCGTGTTGCAAAGTTGTTTACAGACTGAAAAAGGGATAGTACGGGACTGTAGAGAGTGAATAAAACTAGGAAATTATAATTGCAAATGTAAAACAACGTTGTAAACCTAGCAATAAGAGGCTCTTGAATGCAGTTTTTAAATGGACATGGCTTTGGGGCTACCCGCTACCGCCGCCAGGCTACGCTGTCGATTGCCAGCTAGCTGTCGATTGCCAGCTAGCTGTCGATTGCCAGCTAGCTGTCGATTGCCAGCTAGCTGTCGATTGCCAGCTAGCTGTCGATTGCCAGCTAGCTGTCGATTGCCAGCTAGCTGTCGATTGCCAGCTAGCTTCGATTGCCAGCTAGCTGTCGATTGCCAGCTAGCTGTCGATTGCCAGCTAGCTGTCGATTGCCAGCTAGCTGTCGATTGCCAGCTAGCTGTCGATTGCCAGCTAGCTGTCGATTGCCAGCTAGCTGTCGATTGCCAGCTAGCTGTCGATTGCCAGCTAGCTGTCGATTGCCAGCTAGCTGTCGATTGCTAGCTGTCGAGATGGGACCCCCTGGCGATTAATGTGGGGGGGGGGGGTGATTTTTCAAATTTTCGAGGGCCAAACAAAAAATAGTGCTCTCTACCCCCCCCCCCCCCCTCCCCCTTCCCCCTCTACCACTGAGTGAAATATCGGCCGGCACGATTTTTTTTTATTTCAGCACATTAAATTTCAAATTGATTTCAAGTTTGGGCCCCCCTAAGAAATCCTGAATCCGCGCCGATACCCACCCCCCCCCCCCCCCAAATAAAAATCCCAAGGCTCCCCTGTAGTTTTTTTCTACATTGCTCCCCCCCCCCCGCAAAAGGTCCCTATTTTCTCATTGTTTTACATCAACAACAACAACAACAATAATATTTATTATAAAACTCCAAAATTGGTTTGTTTTTATAATAATAATATCTGCCCGGCAAAATATTTGAAGTAAGTATGTAGATTAAGATCATCAGACTTTATTACACTGATGAGGTGTATTGGGTTCTCTTCACTTGTCTCTTTCTGGCTCTCTTTCTCTTTCTCTCTCTCTCTCTCTCTCTCTATTGGACTGAAAAAGTATTGAATGTAATAATGTTTGATAAATAGATAAAACAGGATTCCTGTCCTTCTTGTACTTCGTAAATATAATACTTTACCTTGCTTACAAGTTAATTGCAAGCTCATTGTATAGATCAATTAAGAGAATAGCAATAAATATGGACTTTGAGTGAGATCAAAATGGGTTTGACATCAGTTTTTTTTTTTCAAAGATTAAAAAAAAGCAACAGCTGGGTGTCGAACCCGATACCTTCCAGTTACCAGGCGATTGCCTACCCACTAGACTAAAGTGTCACATTGCTAATCTCCATGTTTTTTTTTTTCATACTTATACTTATTGTTGTAGATGTAGCAAAAGAAAAAAACGCAACAGCTGGGGGTCGAACCCGATACCTTCCAGTTACCAGGCGATTGCCTACCCACTAGACTAAAGTGTCACATTGCTAATCTCCATGTTTTTTTTTCATACTTATACTTATTGTTGTAGATGTAGCAAAAGAAAAAACGCAACAGCTGGGGGTCGAACCCGATACCTTCCAGTTATCAGACGATTGCCTACCCACTAGACTAAAGTGTCACATTGCTAATCTTCATGTATTCTTCATACTTACACTAATTGTTGTAGATGTAGCAAAAGATGTTTTCTGACTAATTCAGAGAGTCGCTTGTTAAAGAAAGAGTATTACATGCTATTTTTTCTTTGTTGAGGGGGGGGGGTGTCCCCTTTAAAAAAGAGATGACAAGTCAATATTATGGAGTGAAGAAAAAAAAATAACATGGGTTTATATAAAGGAGAAACTGAGACTCGAACCGAGTACATTGCATTGTGAAGTGATCACTTTTATCCACAAGACCATTTTGCCTCACCGTGATAACTGGTTCGCTTTTTGTTGTTAACACTTTCTGCATGCTAATGACTTTACAAAATGTGCCGATTTACTGATTTGACGCTTTCGGGATGCATTATTATCATCATTTTTGTAGTCCGATGTTGTCAAGATTGCCCGTATTTTTTTTCTTTCAGTTACTGATATTACTGATATAATAGTGAGGTTTTATGTTTATTTCATTTAATTTGCAAACTGCTGACTTAAACTTAAAGTGATATGACAAGAGGCCACTGCCCTCACATAGTATAATGAATAGAACACGGGTCTATTCAATTCAGTATATGCTACGAATTCTATAACAGGGCACCAATGAATAGGGAAGCTTGGCTATTCGATTCTGTTTTCAATAGCTTGCACCTGCAATTTTTGAATAGTTACGTAACAAACTACTCAGCTCTTTCTGACATGGCATCAATAATATTAGTGAATTGAAAACAAACCTGACCCTCCCTTCATTGAGTGACTTTTGTTTGGTCAAATGCGAGGATTACCAAAGAGGAGGTAATAATAGCATTCCTGACATTGCAACAATGACCGCGTTATTTTGATGCATTGTCCCTAAACCTACCGAAGAGGCTCTTTGTCCTTGTCTGGGAGGACAAGCACTTTAGACTGGGGCTGTAGTCTGATTTCAAGAAAGGAAAACAATTTCGGGACAGTTCAAAATAATGCTTGGAAATGGAAATTCAAATGATACCGTTTTAAAAACCAGAAAGATATGGTTTGAGGACAAGAAGCAGGATGTAATTCATTGCTCGGCAATCTTGACTGTATTTAAAACAGAGCATCCAATATACCTGATATTTAATAGTACTGTACAATGTCAATTAAATAAAATAACTAAATAAACAAACAATAATGGACCTCTTTAGCCAAGACTGTGGATTTTTATTGTTGAGCACTAAATGATTCTGCTCGGTCATACAGGCTAGGTGGGGGAATGCTTTCAATAGACTTAAATTTGAAAGGCCCTTTGTATCACTTCGTGCAAAATGACATAGGGCACTTCTAATAAATTTATACGAGAAGTAAAACCCTGTTCATCATTGTTTTCGTGTTGCAAAGTTGTTTACAGACTGAAAAAGGGATAGTACGGGACTGTGAGAGTGAATAAAACTAGGAAATTATAATTGCAAATGTAAAACAACGTTGTAAACCTAGCAATAAGAGGCTCTTGAATGCAGTTTTTAAATGGACATGGCTTTGGGGCTACCCGCTACCGCCGCCAGGCTACGCTGTCGATTGCCAGCTAGCTGTCGATTGCCAGCTAGCTGTCGATTGCCAGCTAGCTGTCGATTGCCAGCTAGCTGTCGATTGCCAGCTAGCTGTCGATTGCCAGCTAGCTGTCGATTGCCAGCTAGCTGTCGATTGCCAGCTAGCTGTCGATTGCCAGCTAGCTGTCGATTGCCAGCTAGCTGTCGATTGCCAGCTAGCTGTCGATTGCCAGCTAGCTGTCGATTGCCAGCTAGCTGTCGATTGCCAGCTAGCTGTCGATTGCCAGCTAGCTGTCGAGATGGGACCCCTGGCGATTAATGTGGGGGGGGGGGGGGGGTGATTTTTCAATTTTCGAGGGCCAAACAAAAAATAGTGCTCTCTACCCCCCCCCCCCCCTCCCCCTTCCCCCTCTACCACTGAGTGAAATATCGGCCGGCACGATTTTTTTTTATTTCAGCACATTAAATTTCAATTGATTTCAAGTTTGGGCCCCCCTAAGAAATCCTGAATCCGCGCCGATACCCACCCCCCCCCCCCCAAATAAAAATCCCAAGGCTCCCCTGTAGTTTTTTTCTACATTGCTCCCCCCCCCCCCCGCAAAGGTCCCTATTTTCTCATTGTTTTACATCAACAACAACAACAACAATAATATTTATTATAAAACTCCAAAATTGGTTTGTTTTTATAAATAATAATATCTGCCCGGCAAAATATTTGAAGTAAGTATGTAGATTAAGATCATCAGACTTTATTACACTGATGAGGTGTATTGGGTTCTCTTCACTTGTCTCTTTTTCTGGCTCTCTTTCTCTTTCTCTCTCTCTCTCTCTCTCTCTCATTGGGACTGAAAAAGTATTGAATGTAATAATGTTTGATAAATAGATAAAACAGGATTCCTGTCCTTCTTGTACTTCGTAAATATAATACTTTACCTTGCTTACAAGTTAATTGCAAGCTCATTGTATAGATCAATTAAGAGAATAGCAATAAATATGGACTTTGAGTGAGATCAAAATGGGTTTGACATCAGTTTTTCTTTTTCAAAGATTAAAAAAAAAGCAACAGCTGGGTGTCGAACCCGATACCTTCCAGTTACCAGGCGATTGCCTACCCACTAGACTAAAGTGTCACATTGCTAATCTCCATGTTTTTTTTTTTCATACTTATACTTATTGTTGTAGATGTAGCAAAAGAAAAAACGCAACAGCTGGGGTCGAACCCGATACCTTCCAGTTACCAGGCGATTGCCTACCCACTAGACTAAAGTGTCACATTGCTAATCTCCATGTTTTTTTTTCATACTTATACTTATTGTTGTAGATGTAGCAAAAGAAAAAAACGCAACAGCTGGGGGTCGAACCCGATACCTTCCAGTTATCAGACGATTGCCTACCCACTAGACTAAAGTGTCACATTGCTAATCTTCATGTATTCTTCATACTTACACTAATTGTTGTAGATGTAGCAAAAGATGTTTTCTGACTAATTCAGAGAGTCGCTTGTTAAAGAAAGAGTATTACATGCTATTTTTTCTTTGTTGAGGGGGGGGGGTGTCCCCTTTAAAAAAGAGATGACAAGTCAATATTATGGAGTGAAGAAAAAAAAAATAACATGGGTTTATATAAAGGAGAAACTGAGACTCGAACCGAGTACATTGCATTGTGAAGTGATCACTTTTATCCACAAGACCATTTTGCCTCACCGTGATAACTGGTTCGCTTTTTGTTGTTAACACTTTCTGCATGCTAATGACTTTACAAAATGTGCCGATTTACTGATTTGACGCTTTCGGGATGCATTATTATCATCATTTTTGTAGTCCGATGTTGTCAAGATTGCCCGTATTTTTTTTCTTTCAGTTACTGATATTACTGATATAATAGTGAGGTTTTATGTTTATTTCATTTAATTTGCAAACTGCTGACTTAAACTTAAAGTGATATGACAAGAGGCCACTGCCCTCACATAGTATAATGAATAGAACAGCTAGCTGTCGATTGCCAGCTAGCTGTCGATTGCCATGCCAGCTAGCTGTCGATTGCCAGCTAGCTGAAGCTTGGCTATGTCGATTGCTAGCTGTCGATTGCCATGCAGCTGCAATTTTTGCCAGCTACGTCAATTAGCTCAGCTAGCTTTCTGACATGGCATGCCAGCTAGCTGTCGATTGCCAGCTAGCTGACCCATCCCTTCATTGCCAGCTAGCTGTCGATTTGCCGCAAGCTGCGAGGATTGCCAAAGAGGAGGTGTAATAGCTAGCTGTCGATTGCCAATGCCGCGATTTTGATGCCAGCTGTCCCTAAACCTACCGAAGATTGCTCATTGCCAGCTAGCTGTCGATTGCCAGCAGCTGTCGATTGCCAGCTAGCTAGTCGATTGCCAGCTAGCTGTCGATTGCCACAGCTCAAAATAATGCTTGGATTGGAAATTCAATGCCACCAGCTGTCGATTGCCAGCTAGCTGTCGATTGCCATGCCAGCTAGCTGTCGATTGCCAGCTAGCTGTCGATTGCCATGCCAGCTAGCTGTCGATTTGCCAGAGCTGTCGATATGCCATGCTATTTAATAGTACTGTAGCAATGTCAATTAAATGCCATAGCTAAATAGCAGCAAATAATGGACCTGCTTTGCCAGCTAGCTGTCGATTGCCATTGCTGAGCACTAAATTGATTGCCATGCTAGCTGTCGATTGCAGCTAGCTGTCGATTGCCATGCCAGCTAGCTGTCGATTGCCAGCTAGCTGTCGATTGCATGCCAGCTAGCTGTCGATTGCCAGCTAGCTGTCGATTGCCATGCCAGCTAGCTGTCGATTGCCCTAGCTCATCATGTGTTTGCGTGTTGCAAAGCTGTCGATTGCCAGCTGAAAAGGGGATAGCCGGGCCTGCTAGCTGTCGATTGCCAGCTAGCTGTCGATTGCCATGCCAGCTAGCTGTCGATTGCCAGCTAGCAATAATGCCAGGCTAGCTGTCGATTGCCAGCTAGCTGTCGATTGCCATGCCAGCTAGCTGTCGATTGCCCGCTAGCTGTCGATTGCCATGCCAGCTAGCTGTCGATTGCCAGCTAGCTGTCGATTGCCATGCCAGCTAGCTGTCGATTGCCAGCTAGCTGTCGATTGCCATGCCAGCTAGCTGTCGATTGCCAGCTAGCTGTCGATTGCCATGCCAGCTAGCTGTCGATTGCCAGCTAGCTGTCGATTGCCATGCCAGCTAGCTGTCGATTGCCAGCTAGCTGTCGATTGCCATGCCAGCTAGCTGTCGATTGCCAGCTAGCTGTCGATTGCCATGCCGCTAGCTGTCGATTGCCAGCTAGCTGTCGATTGCCATGCCAGCTAGCTGTCGATTGCCAGCTAGCTGTCGATTGCCATGCCAGCTAGCTGTCGATTGCCAGCTAGCTGTCGATTGCCATGCCAGCTAGCTGTCGATTGCCAGCTAGCTGTCGATTGCCATGCCAGCTAGCTGGTCGATTGCCAGCTAGCTGTCGATTGCCATGCCAGCTAGCTGTCGATTGCCAGCTAGCTGTCGATTGCCATGCCAGCTAGCTGTCGATTGCCAGCTAGCTGTCGATTGCCATGCCAGCTAGCTGTCGATTGCCAGCTAGCTGTCGATTGCCATGCCAGCTAGCTGTCGATTGCCAGCTAGCTGTCGATTGCCATGCCAGCTAGCTGTCGATTGCCAGCTAGCTGTCGATTGCCATGCCAGCTAGCTGTCGATTGCCAGCTAGCTGTCGATTGCCATGCCAGCTAGCTGTCGATTGCCAGCTAGCTGTCGATTGCCATGCCAGCTAGCTGTCGATTGCCAGCTAGCTGTCGATTGCCATGCCAGCTAGCTGTCGATTGCCAGCTAGCTGTCGATTGCCATGCCAGCTAGCTGTCGATTGCCAGCTAGCTGTCGATTGCCATGCCAGCTAGCTGTCGATTGCCAGCTAGCTGTCGATTGCCATGCCAGCTAGCTGTCGATTGCCAGCTAGCTGTCGATTGCCATGCCAGCTAGCTGTCGATTGCCAGCTAGCTGTCGATTGCCATGCCAGCTAGCTGTCGATTGCCAGCTAGCTGTCGATTGCCATGCCAGCTAGCTGTCGATTGCCAGCTAGCTGTCGATTGCCATGCCAGCTAGCTGTCGATTGCCAGCTAGCTGTCGATTGCCATGCCAGCTAGCTGTCGATTGCCAGCTAGCTGTCGATTGCCATGCCAGCTAGCTGTCGATTGCCAGCTAGCTGTCGATTGCCATGCCAGCTAGCTGTCGATTGCCAGCTAGCTGTCGATTGCCATGCCGCTAGCTGTCGATTGCCAGCTAGCTGTCGATTGCCATGCCAGCTAGCTGTCGATTGCCAGCTAGCTGTCGATTGCCATGCCAGCTAGCTGTCGATTGCCAGCTAGCTGTCGATTGCCATGCCAAGCTAGCTTTCGATTGCCAGCTAGCTGTCGATTGCCATGCCAGCTAGCTGTCGATTGCCAGCTAGCTGTCGATTGCCATGCCAGCTAGCTGTCGATTGCCAGCTAGCTGTCGATTGCCATGCCAGCTAGCTGTCGATTGCCAGCTAGCTGTCGATTGCCATGCAGCTAGCTGTCGATTGCCAGCTAGCTGTCGATTGCCATGCCAGCTAGCTGTCGATTGCCAGCTAGCTGTCGATTGCCATGCCAGCTAGCTGTCGATTGCCAGCTAGCTGTCGATTGCCATGCCAGCTAGCTGTCGATTGCCAGCTAGCTGTCGATTGCCATGCCAGCTAGCTGTCGATTGCCAGCTAGCTGTCGATTGCCATGCCAGCTAGCTGTCGATTGCCAGCTAGCTGTCGATTGCCATGCCAGCTAGCTGTCGATTGCCAGCTAGCTGTCGATTGCCATGCCAGCTAGCTGTCGATTGCCAGCTAGCTGTCGATTGCCAGCTAGCTGTCGATTGCCAGCTAGCTGTCTAGATGGGACCCCCCTGGCGAATAATGTGGGGAGGGGGGGGGGGTGATTTTTCAAATTTTCGAGGGCCAACAAAAAAATAGTGCTCTCTACCCCCCCCCCCCCCCCCTCCCCCTTCCCCTCTACCACTGAGTGAACTATCGGCCGGCACGATTTTTTTTTATTTCAGCACATTAAATTTCAATTGATTTCAAGTTTGGCCCCCCCTAAGAAATCCTGAATCCGCGCCGATACCCACCCCCCCCCCAATAAAAATCCCAAGGCTCCCCTGTAGTTTTTTTCTACATTGCTCCCCCCCCCCCGCAAAAGGTCCCTATTTTCTCATTGTTTTACATCAACAACAACAACAACAATAATATTTATTATAAAACTCCAAAATTGGTTTGTTTTTATAAATAATAATATCTGCCCGGCAAAATATTTGAAATAAGTATGTAGATTAAGATCATCAGACTTTATTACACTGATGAGTGTATTGGGTTCTCTTCACTTGTCTCTTTCTGGCTCTCTTTCTCTTTCTCTCTCTCTCTCTCTCTCTCTCATTGGGACTGAAAAAGTATTGAATGTAATAATGTTTGATAAATAGATAAAACAGGATTCCTGTCCTTCTTGTACTTCGTAAATATAATACTTTACCTTGCTTACAAGTTAATTGCAAGCTCATTGTATAGATCAATTAAGAGAATAGCAATAAATATGGACTTTGAGTGAGATCAAAATGGGTTTGACATCAGTTTTTCTTTTTCAAAGATTAAAAAAAAAGCAACAGCTGGGTGTCGAACCCGATACCTTCCAGTTACCAGGCGATTGCCTACCCACTAGACTAAAGTGTCACATTGCTAATCTCCATGTTTTTTTCTTCATACTTATACTTATTGTTGTAGATGTAGCAAAAGAAAAAACGCAACAGCTGGGGGTCGAACCCGATACCTTCCAGTTACCAGGCGATTGCCTACCCACTAGACTAAAGTGTCACATTGCTAATCTCCATGTTTTTTTTTCATACTTATACTTATTGTTGTAGATGTAGCAAAAGAAAAAAACGCAACAGCTGGGGTCGAACCCGATACCTTCCAGTTATCAGACGATTGCCTACCCACTAGACTAAAGTGTCACATTGCTAATCTTCATGTATTCTTCATACTTACACTAATTGTTGTAGATGTAGCAAAAGATGTTTTCTGACTAATTCAGAGAGTCGCTTGTTAAGAAAGAGTATTACATGCTATTTTTTCTTTGTTGAGGGGGGGGGGGTGTCCCCTTTAAAAAGAGATGACAGTCAATATTATGGAGTGAAGAAAAAAAAATAACATGGGGTTTATATAAAGGAGAAACTGAGACTCGAACCGAGTACATTGCATTGTGAAGTGATCACTTTTATCCACAAGACCATTTTGCCTCACCGTGATAACTGGTTCGCTTTTTGTTGTTAACACTTTCTGCATGCTAATGACTTTACAAAATGTGCCGATTTACTGATTTGACGCTTTCGGGATGCATTATTATCATCATTTTTGTAGTCCGATGTTGTCAAGATTGCCCGTATTTTTTTTCTTTCAGTTACTGATATTACTGATATAATAGTGAGGTTTTTGTTATTTCATTTAATTTGCAAACTGCTGACTTAAACTTAAAGTGATATGACAAGAGGCCACTGCCCTCACATAGTATAATGAATAGAACACGGGTCTATTCAATTCAGTATATGCTACGAATTCTATAACAGGGCACCAATGAATAGGGAAGCTTGGCTATTCGATTCTGTTTTCAATAGCTTGCACCTGCAATTTTTGAATAGTTATGTAACAAACTACTCAGCTCTTTCTGACATGGCATCAATAATATTAGTGAATTGAAAACAAACCTGACCCTCCCTTCATTGAGTGACTTTTGTTTGGTCAAATGCGAGGATTACCAAAGAGGAGGTAATAATAGCATTCCTGACATTGCAACAATGACCGCGTTATTTTGATGCATTGTCCCTAAACCTACCGAAGAGGCTCTTTGTCCTGTCTGTCTGGGAGGACAAGCACTTTAGACTGGGGCTGTAGTCTGATTTCAAGAAAGGAAAACAATTTCGGGACAGTTCAAAATAATGCTTGGAAATGGAAATTCAAATGATACCGTTTTAAAAACCAGAAAGATATGGTTTGAGGACAAGAAGCAGGATGTATTCATTGCTCGGCAATCTTGACTGTATTTAAAAACAGAGCATCCAATATACCTGATATTTAATAGTACTGTACAATGTCAATTAAATAAAATAACTAAATAAACAAACAAATAATGGACCTCTTTAGCCAAGACTGTGGATTTTTATTGTTGAGCACTAAATGATTCTGCTCGGTCATACAGGCTAGGTGGGGGAATGCTTTCAATAGACTTAAATTTGAAAGGCCCTTTGTATCACTTCGTGCAAAATGACATAGGGCACTTCTAATAAATTTATACGAGAAGTAAAACCCTGTTCATCATTGTTTTCGTGTTGCAAAGTTGTTTACAGACTGAAAAAGGGATAGTACGGGACTGTAGAGAGTGAATAAAACTAGGAAATTATAATTGCAAATGTAAAACAACGTTGTAAACCTAGCAATAAGAGGCTCTTGAATGCAGTTTTTAATGGACATGGCTTTGGGGCTACCCGCTACCGCCGCCAGCTAGCTGTCGATTGCCAGCTAGCTGTCGATTGCCAGCTAGCTGTCGATTGCCAGCTAGCTGTCGATTGCCAGCTAGCTGTCTAGATGGGACCCCCCTGGCGAATAATGTGGGGAGGGGGGGGGGGGTGATTTTTCAAATTTTCGAGGGCCAAACAAAAAAATAGTGCTCTCTACCCCCCCCCCCCCCCCCCCCCCCTCTCCCCCTTCCCCCTCTACCACTGAGTGAAATATCGGCCGGCACGATTTTTTTTTATTTCAGCACATTAAATTTCAAATTGATTTCAAGTTTGGGCCCCCCTAAGAAATCCTGAATCCGCGCCGATACCCACCCCCCCCCCAATAAAATCCAAGGCTCCCCTGTAGTTTTTTTCTACATTGCTCCCCCCCCCCCCGCAAAAGGTCCCTATTTTCTCATTGTTTTACATCAACAACAACAACAACAATAATATTTATTATAAAACTCCAAAATTGGTTTGTTTTTATAAATAATAATATCTGCCCGGCAAAATATTTGAAATAAGTATGTAGATTAAGATCATCAGACTTTATTACACTGATGAGGTGTATTGGGTTCTCTTCACTTGTCTCTTTCTGGCTCTCTTTCTCTTTCTCTCTCTCTCTCTCTCTCTCTCATTGGGACTGAAAAAGTATTGAATGTAATAATGTTTGATAAATAGATAAAACAGGATTCCTGTCCTTCTTGTACTTCGTAAATATAATACTTTACCTTGCTTACAAGTTAATTGCAAGCTCATTGTATAGATCAATTAAGAGAATAGCAATAAATATGGACTTTGAGTGAGATCAAAATGGGTTTGACATCAGTTTTTCTTTTTCAAAGATTAAAAAAAAAGCAACAGCTGGGTGTCGAACCCGATACCTTCCAGTTACCAGGCGATTGCCTACCCACTAGACTAAAGTGTCACATTGCTAATCTCCATGTTTTTTTCTTCATACTTATACTTATTGTTGTAGATGTAGCAAAAGAAAAAAACGCAACAGCTGGGGGTCGAACCCGATACCTTCCAGTTACCAGGCGATTGCCTACCCACTAGACTAAAGTGTCACATTGCTAATCTCCATGTTTTTTTTTTCATACTTATACTTATTGTTGTAGATGTAGCAAAAGAAAAAAACGCAACAGCTGGGGGTCGAACCCGATACCTTCCAGTTATCAGACGATTGCCTACCCACTAGACTAAAGTGTCACATTGCTAATCTTCATGTATTCTTCATACTTACACTAATTGTTGTAGATGTAGCAAAAGATGTTTTCTGACTAATTCAGAGAGTCGCTTGTTAAAGAAAGAGTATTACATGCTATTTTTTCTTTGTTGAGGGGGGGGGGGTGTCCCCTTTAAAAAAGAGATGACAAGTCAATATTATGGAGTGAAGAAAAAAAAATAACATGGGTTTATATAAAGGAGAAACTGAGACTCGAACCGAGTACATTGCATTGTGAAGTGATCACTTTTATCCACAAGACCATTTTGCCTCACCGTGATAACTGGTTCGCTTTTTGTTGTTAACACTTTCTGCATGCTAATGACTTTACAAAATGTGCCGATTTACTGATTTGACGCTTTCGGGATGCATTATTATCATCATTTTTGTAGTCCGATGTTGTCAAGATTGCCCGTATTTTTTTCTTTCAGTTACTGATATTACTGATATAATAGTGAGGTTTTATGTTTATTTCATTTAATTTGCAAACTGCTGACTTAAACTTAAAGTGATATGACAAGAGGCCACTGCCCTCACATAGTATAATGAATAGAACACGGGTCTATTCAATTCAGTATATGCTACGAATTCTATAACAGGGCACCAATGAATAGGGAAGCTTGGCTATTCGATTCTGTTTTCAATAGCTTGCACCTGCAATTTTTGAATAGTTATGTAACAAACTACTCAGCTCTTTCTGACATGGCATCAATAATATTAGTGAATTGAAAACAAACCTGACCCTCCCTTCATTGAGTGACTTTTGTTTGGTCAAATGCGAGGATTACCAAAGAGGAGGTAATAATAGCATTCCTGACATTGCAACAATGACCGCGTTATTTTGATGCATTGTCCCTAAACCTACCGAAGAGGCTCTTTGTCCTTGTCTGGGAGGACAAGCACTTTAGACTGGGGCTGTAGTCTGATTTCAAGAAAGGAAACAATTTCGGGACAGTTCAAAATAATGCTTGGAAATGGAAATTCAAATGATACCGTTTTAAAACCAGAAAGATATGGTTTGAGGACAAGAAGCAGGATGTAATTCATTGCTCGGCAATCTTGACTGTATTTAAAACAGAGCATCCAATATACCTGATATTTAATAGTACTGTACAATGTCAATTAAATAAAATAACTAAATAAACAAAACAAATAATGGACCTCTTTAGCCAAGACTGTGGATTTTTATTGTTGAGCACTAAATGATTCTGCTCGGTCATACAGGCTAGGTGGGGGAATGCTTTCAATAGACTTAAATTTGAAAGGCCCTTTGTATCACTTCGTGCAAAATGACATAGGGCACTTCTAATAAATTTATACGAGAAGTAAAACCCTGTTCATCATTGTTTTTCGTGTTGCAAAGTTGTTTACAGACTGAAAAAGGGATAGTACGGGACTGTAGAGAGTGAATAAAACTAGGAAATTATAATTGCAAATGTAAAACAACGTTGTAAACCTAGCAATAAGAGGCTCTTGAATGCAGTTTTTAAATGGACATGGCTTTGGGGCTACCCGCTACCGCCGCCAGGCTACGCTGTCGATTGCCAGCTAGCTGTCGATTGCCAGCTAGCTGTCGATTGCCAGCTAGCTGTCGATTGCCAGCTAGCTGTCGATTGCCAGCTAGCTGTCGATTGCCAGCTAGCTGTCGATTGCCAGCTAGCTGTCGATTGCCAGCTAGCTGTCGATTGCCAGCTAGCTGTCGATTGCCAGCTAGCTGTCGATTGCCAGCTAGCTGTCGATTGCCAGCTAGCTGTCGATTGCCAGCTAGCTGTCGATTGCCAGCTAGCTGTCGATTGCCAGCTAGCTGTCGATTGCCAGCTAGCTGTCGATTGCCATGCCAGCTAGCTGTCGATTGCCAGCTAGCTGTCGATTGCCATGCCAGCTAGCTGTCGATTGCCAGCTAGCTGTCGATTGCCATGCCAGCTAGCTGTCGATTGCCAGCTAGCTGTCGATTGCCATGCCAGCTAGCTGTCGATTGCCAGCTAGCTGTCGATTGCCATGCCAGCTAGCTGTCGATTGCCAGCTAGCTGTCGATTGCCATGCCAGCTAGCTGTCGATTGCCAGCTAGCTGTCGATTGCCATGCCAGCTAGCTGTCGATTGCCAGCTAGCTGTCGATTGCCATGCCAGCTAGCTGTCGATTGCCAGCTAGCTGTCGATTGCCATGCCAGCTAGCTGTCGATTGCCAGCTAGCTGTCGATTGCCATGCCAGCTAGCTGTCGATTGCCAGCTAGCTGTCGATTGCCATGCCAGCTAGCTGTCGATTGCCAGCTAGCTGTCGATTGCCATGCCAGCTAGCTGTCGATTGCCAGCTAGCTGTCGATTGCCATGCCAGCTAGCTGTCGATTGCCAGCTAGCTGTCGATTGCCATGCCAGCTAGCTGTCGATTGCCAGCTAGCTGTCGATTGCCATGCCAGCTAGCTGTCGATTGCCAGCTAGCTGTCGATTGCCATGCCAGCTAGCTGTCGATTGCCAGCTAGCTGTCGATTGCCATGCCAGCTAGCTGTCGATTGCCAGCTAGCTGTCGATTGCCATGCCAGCTAGCTGTCGATTGCCAGCTAGCTGTCGATTGCCATGCCAGCTAGCTGTCGATTGCCAGCTAGCTGTCGATTGCCATGCCAGCTAGCTGTCGATTGCCAGCTAGCTGTCGATTGCCATGCCAGCTAGCTGTCGATTGCCAGCTAGCTGTCGATTGCCATGCCAGCTAGCTGTCGATTGCCAGCTAGCTGTCGATTGCCATGCCAGCTAGCTGTCGATTGCCAGCTAGCTGTCGATTGCCATGCCAGCTAGCTGTCGATTGCCAGCTAGCTGTCGATTGCCATGCCAGCTAGCTGTCGATTGCCAGCTAGCTGTCGATTGCCATGCCAGCTAGCTGTCGATTGCCAGCTAGCTGTCGATTGCCATGCCAGCTAGCTGTCGATTGCCAGCTAGCTGTCGATTGCCATGCCAGCTAGCTGTCGATTGCCAGCTAGCTGTCGATTGCCATGCCAGCTAGCTGTCGATTGCCAGCTAGCTGTCGATTGCCATGCCAGCTAGCTGTCGATTGCCAGCTAGCTGTCGATTGCCATGCCAGCTAGCTGTCGATTGCCAGCTAGCTGTCGATTGCCATGCCAGCTAGCTGTCGATTGCCAGCTAGCTGTCGATTGCCATGCCAGCTAGCTGTCGATTGCCAGCTAGCTGTCGATTGCCATGCCAGCTAGCTGTCGATTGCCAGCTAGCTGTCGATTGCCATGCCAGCTAGCTGTCGATTGCCAGCTAGCTGTCGATTGCCATGCCAGCTAGCTGTCGATTGCCAGCTAGCTGTCGATTGCCATGCCAGCTAGCTGTCGATTGCCAGCTAGCTGTCGATTGCCATGCCAGCTAGCTGTCGATTGCCAGCTAGCTGTCGATTGCCATGCCAGCTAGCTGTCGATTGCCAGCTAGCTGTCGATTGCCATGCCAGCTAGCTGTCGATTGCCAGCTAGCTGTCGATTGCCATGCCAGCTAGCTGTCGATTGCCAGCTAGCTGTCGATTGCCATGCCAGCTAGCTGTCGATTGCCAGCTAGCTGTCGATTGCCATGCCAGCTAGCTGTCGATTGCCAGCTAGCTGTCGATTGCCATGCCAGCTAGCTGTCGATTGCCAGCTAGCTGTCGATTGCCATGCCAGCTAGCTGTCGATTGCCAGCTAGCTGTCGATTGCCATGCCAGCTAGCTGTCGATTGCCAGCTAGCTGTCGATTGCCATGCCAGCTAGCTGTCGATTGCCAGCTAGCTGTCGATTGCCATGCCAGCTAGCTGTCGATTGCCAGCTAGCTGTCGATTGCCATGCCAGCTAGCTGTCGATTGCCAGCTAGCTGTCGATTGCCATGCCAGCTAGCTGTCGATTGCCAGCTAGCTGTCGATTGCCATGCCAGCTAGCTGTCGATTGCCAGCTAGCTGTCGATTGCCATGCCAGCTAGCTGTCGATTGCCAGCTAGCTGTCGATTGCCATGCCAGCTAGCTGTCGATTGCCAGCTAGCTGTCGATTGCCATGCCAGCTAGCTGTCGATTGCCAGCTAGCTGTCGATTGCCATGCCAGCTAGCTGTCGATTGCCAGCTAGCTGTCGATTGCCATGCCAGCTAGCTGTCGATTGCCAGCTAGCTGTCGATTGCCATGCCAGCTAGCTGTCGATTGCCAGCTAGCTGTCGATTGCCATGCCAGCTAGCTGTCGATTGCCAGCTAGCTGTCGATTGCCATGCCAGCTAGCTGTCGATTGCCAGCTAGCTGTCGATTGCCATGCCAGCTAGCTGTCGATTGCCAGCTAGCTGTCGATTGCCATGCCAGCTAGCTGTCGATTGCCAGCTAGCTGTCGATTGCCATGCCAGCTAGCTGTCGATTGCCAGCTAGCTGTCGATTGCCATGCCAGCTAGCTGTCGATTGCCAGCTAGCTGTCGATTGCCATGCCAGCTAGCTGTCGATTGCCAGCTAGCTGTCGATTGCCATGCCAGCTAGCTGTCGATTGCCAGCTAGCTGTCGATTGCCATGCCAGCTAGCTGTCGATTGCCAGCTAGCTGTCGATTGCCATGCCAGCTAGCTGTCGATTGCCAGCTAGCTGTCGATTGCCATGCCAGCTAGCTGTCGATTGCCAGCTAGCTGTCGATTGCCATGCCAGCTAGCTGTCGATTGCCAGCTAGCTGTCGATTGCCATGCCAGCTAGCTGTCGATTGCCAGCTAGCTGTCGATTGCCATGCCAGCTAGCTGTCGATTGCCAGCTAGCTGTCGATTGCCATGCCAGCTAGCTGTCGATTGCCAGCTAGCTGTCGATTGCCATGCCAGCTAGCTGTCGATTGCCAGCTAGCTGTCGATTGCCATGCCAGCTAGCTGTCGATTGCCAGCTAGCTGTCGATTGCCATGCCAGCTAGCTGTCGATTGCCAGCTAGCTGTCGATTGCCATGCCAGCTAGCTGTCGATTGCCAGCTAGCTGTCGATTGCCATGCCAGCTAGCTGTCGATTGCCAGCTAGCTGTCGATTGCCATGCCAGCTAGCTGTCGATTGCCAGCTAGCTGTCGATTGCCATGCCAGCTAGCTGTCGATTGCCAGCTAGCTGTCGATTGCCATGCCAGCTAGCTGTCGATTGCCAGCTAGCTGTCGATTGCCATGCCAGCTAGCTGTCGATTGCCAGCTAGCTGTCGATTGCCATGCCAGCTAGCTGTCGATTGCCAGCTAGCTGTCGATTGCCATGCCAGCTAGCTGTCGATTGCCAGCTAGCTGTCGATTGCCATGCCAGCTAGCTGTCGATTGCCAGCTAGCTGTCGATTGCCATGCCAGCTAGCTGTCGATTGCCAGCTAGCTGTCGATTGCCATGCCAGCTAGCTGTCGATTGCCAGCTAGCTGTCGATTGCCATGCCAGCTAGCTGTCGATTGCCAGCTAGCTGTCGATTGCCATGCCAGCTAGCTGTCGATTGCCAGCTAGCTGTCGATTGCCATGCCAGCTAGCTGTCGATTGCCAGCTAGCTGTCGATTGCCATGCCAGCTAGCTGTCGATTGCCAGCTAGCTGTCGATTGCCATGCCAGCTAGCTGTCGATTGCCAGCTAGCTGTCGATTGCCATGCCAGCTAGCTGTCGATTGCCAGCTAGCTGTCGATTGCCATGCCAGCTAGCTGTCGATTGCCAGCTAGCTGTCGATTGCCATGCCAGCTAGCTGTCGATTGCCAGCTAGCTGTCGATTGCCATGCCAGCTAGCTGTCGATTGCCAGCTAGCTGTCGATTGCCATGCCAGCTAGCTGTCGATTGCCAGCTAGCTGTCGATTGCCATGCCAGCTAGCTGTCGATTGCCAGCTAGCTGTCGATTGCCATGCCAGCTAGCTGTCGATTGCCAGCTAGCTGTCGATTGCCATGCCAGCTAGCTGTCGATTGCCAGCTAGCTGTCGATTGCCATGCCAGCTAGCTGTCGATTGCCAGCTAGCTGTCGATTGCCATGCCAGCTAGCTGTCGATTGCCAGCTAGCTGTCGATTGCCATGCCAGCTAGCTGTCGATTGCCAGCTAGCTGTCGATTGCCATGCCAGCTAGCTGTCGATTGCCAGCTAGCTGTCGATTGCCAGCTAGCTGTCGATTGCCAGCTAGCTGTCTAGATGGGACCCCCCTGGCGAATAATGTGGGGAGGGGGGGGGGGTGATTTTTCAAATTTTCGAGGGCCAAACAAAAAAATAGTGCTCTCTACCCCCCCCCCCCCCCCCCCCCCCCCTCCCCCTCTACCACTGAGTGAAATATCGGCCGGCACGATTTTTTTTTATTTCAGCACATTAAATTTCAAATTGATTTCAAGTTTGGGCCCCCCTAAGAAATCCTGAATCCGCGCCGATACCCACCCCCCCCCCAATAAAAATCCCAAGGCTCCCCTGTAGTTTTTTTCTACATTGCTCCCCCCCCCCCCCGCAAAAGGTCCCTATTTTCTCATTGTTTTACATCAACAACAACAACAACAATAATATTTATTATAAAACTCCAAAATTGGTTTGTTTTTATAAATAATAATATCTGCCCGGCAAAATATTTGAAATAAGTATGTAGATTAAGATCATCAGACTTTATTACACTGATGAGGTGTATTGGGTTCTCTTCACTTGTCTCTTTCTGGCTCTCTTTCTCTTTCTCTCTCTCTCTCTCTCTCTCTCATTGGGACTGAAAAAGTATTGAATGTAATAATGTTTGATAAATAGATAAAACAGGATTCCTGTCCTTCTTGTACTTCGTAAATATAATACTTTACCTTGCTTACAAGTTAATTGCAAGCTCATTGTATAGATCAATTAAGAGAATAGCAATAAATATGGACTTTGAGTGAGATCAAAATGGGTTTGACATCAGTTTTTCTTTTTCAAAGATTAAAAAAAAAGCAACAGCTGGGTGTCGAACCCGATACCTTCCAGTTACCAGGCGATTGCCTACCCACTAGACTAAAGTGTCACATTGCTAATCTCCATGTTTTTTTCTTCATACTTATACTTATTGTTGTAGATGTAGCAAAAGAAAAAAACGCAACAGCTGGGGGTCGAACCCGATACCTTCCAGTTACCAGGCGATTGCCTACCCACTAGACTAAAGTGTCACATTGCTAATCTCCATGTTTTTTTTTCATACTTATACTTATTGTTGTAGATGTAGCAAAAGAAAAAAACGCAACAGCTGGGGGTCGAACCCGATACCTTCCAGTTATCAGACGATTGCCTACCCACTAGACTAAAGTGTCACATTGCTAATCTTCATGTATTCTTCATACTTACACTAATTGTTGTAGATGTAGCAAAAGATGTTTTCTGACTAATTCAGAGAGTCGCTTGTTAAAGAAAGAGTATTACATGCTATTTTTTCTTTGTTGAGGGGGGGGGGGGTGTCCCCTTTAAAAAAGAGATGACAAGTCAATATTATGGAGTGAAGAAAAAAAAATAACATGGGTTTATATAAAGGAGAAACTGAGACTCGAACCGAGTACATTGCATTGTGAAGTGATCACTTTTATCCACAAGACCATTTTGCCTCACCGTGATAACTGGTTCGCTTTTTGTTGTTAACACTTTCTGCATGCTAATGACTTTACAAAATGTGCCGATTTACTGATTTGACGCTTTCGGGATGCATTATTATCATCATTTTTGTAGTCCGATGTTGTCAAGATTGCCCGTATTTTTTTTCTTTCAGTTACTGATATTACTGATATAATAGTGAGGTTTTATGTTTATTTCATTTAATTTGCAAACTGCTGACTTAAACTTAAAGTGATATGACAAGAGGCCACTGCCCTCACATAGTATAATGAATAGAACACGGGTCTATTCAATTCAGTATATGCTACGAATTCTATAACAGGGCACCAATGAATAGGGAAGCTTGGCTATTCGATTCTGTTTTCAATAGCTTGCACCTGCAATTTTTGAATAGTTATGTAACAAACTACTCAGCTCTTTCTGACATGGCATCAATAATATTAGTGAATTGAAAACAAACCTGACCCTCCCTTCATTGAGTGACTTTTGTTTGGTCAAATGCGAGGATTACCAAAGAGGAGGTAATAATAGCATTCCTGACATTGCAACAATGACCGCGTTATTTTGATGCATTGTCCCTAAACCTACCGAAGAGGCTCTTTGTCCTTGTCTGGGAGGACAAGCACTTTAGACTGGGGCTGTAGTCTGATTTCAAGAAAGGAAAACAATTTCGGGACAGTTCAAAATAATGCTTGGAAATGGAAATTCAAATGATACCGTTTTAAAAACCAGAAAGATATGGTTTGAGGACAAGAAGCAGGATGTAATTCATTGCTCGGCAATCTTGACTGTATTTAAAACAGAGCATCCAATATACCTGATATTTAATAGTACTGTACAATGTCAATTAAATAAAATAACTAAATAAACAAACAAATAATGGACCTCTTTAGCCAAGACTGTGGATTTTTATTGTTGAGCACTAAATGATTCTGCTCGGTCATACAGGCTAGGTGGGGGAATGCTTTCAATAGACTTAAATTTGAAAGGCCCTTTGTATCACTTCGTGCAAAATGACATAGGGCACTTCTAATAAATTTATACGAGAAGTAAAACCCTGTTCATCATTGTTTTCGTGTTGCAAAGTTGTTTACAGACTGAAAAAGGGATAGTACGGGACTGTAGAGAGTGAATAAAACTAGGAAATTATAATTGCAAATGTAAAACAACGTTGTAAACCTAGCAATAAGAGGCTCTTGAATGCAGTTTTTAAATGGACATGGCTTTGGGGCTACCCGCTACCGCCGCCAGCTAGCTGTCGATTGCCAGCTAGCTGTCGATTGCCAGCTAGCTGTCGATTGCCAGCTAGCTGTCGATTGCCAGCTAGCTGTCTAGATGGGACCCCCCTGGCGAATAATGTGGGGAGGGGGGGGGGGGTGATTTTTCAAATTTTCGAGGGCCAAACAAAAAAATAGTGCTCTCTACCCCCCCCCCCCCCCCCCCTCCCCCTTCCCCCTCTACCACTGAGTGAAATATCGGCCGGCACGATTTTTTTTTATTTCAGCACATTAAATTTCAAATTGATTTCAAGTTTGGGCCCCCCTAAGAAATCCTGAATCCGCGCCGATACCCACCCCCCCCCCCAATAAAAATCCCAAGGCTCCCCTGTAGTTTTTTTCTACATTGCTCCCCCCCCCCCGCAAAAGGTCCCTATTTTCTCATTGTTTTACATCAACAACAACAACAACAATAATATTTATTATAAAACTCCAAAATTGGTTTGTTTTTATAAATAATAATATCTGCCCGGCAAAATATTTGAAATAAGTATGTAGATTAAGATCATCAGACTTTATTACACTGATGAGGTGTATTGGGTTCTCTTCACTTGTCTCTTTCTGGCTCTCTTTCTCTTTCTCTCTCTCTCTCTCTCTCTCTCATTGGGACTGAAAAAGTATTGAATGTAATAATGTTTGATAAATAGATAAAACAGGATTCCTGTCCTTCTTGTACTTCGTAAATATAATACTTTACCTTGCTTACAAGTTAATTGCAAGCTCATTGTATAGATCAATTAAGAGAATAGCAATAAATATGGACTTTGAGTGAGATCAAAATGGGTTTGACATCAGTTTTTCTTTTTCAAAGATTAAAAAAAAAGCAACAGCTGGGTGTCGAACCCGATACCTTCCAGTTACCAGGCGATTGCCTACCCACTAGACTAAAGTGTCACATTGCTAATCTCCATGTTTTTTTCTTCATACTTATACTTATTGTTGTAGATGTAGCAAAAGAAAAAAACGCAACAGCTGGGGGTCGAACCCGATACCTTCCAGTTACCAGGCGATTGCCTACCCACTAGACTAAAGTGTCACATTGCTAATCTCCATGTTTTTTTTTCATACTTATACTTATTGTTGTAGATGTAGCAAAAGAAAAAAACGCAACAGCTGGGGGTCGAACCCGATACCTTCCAGTTATCAGACGATTGCCTACCCACTAGACTAAAGTGTCACATTGCTAATCTTCATGTATTCTTCATACTTACACTAATTGTTGTAGATGTAGCAAAAGATGTTTTCTGACTAATTCAGAGAGTCGCTTGTTAAAGAAAGAGTATTACATGCTATTTTTTCTTTGTTGAGGGGGGGGGGTGTCCCCTTTAAAAAAGAGATGACAAGTCAATATTATGGAGTGAAGAAAAAAAAATAACATGGGTTTATATAAAGGAGAAACTGAGACTCGAACCGAGTACATTGCATTGTGAAGTGATCACTTTTATCCACAAGACCATTTTGCCTCACCGTGATAACTGGTTCGCTTTTTGTTGTTAACACTTTCTGCATGCTAATGACTTTACAAAATGTGCCGATTTACTGATTTGACGCTTTCGGGATGCATTATTATCATCATTTTTGTAGTCCGATGTTGTCAAGATTGCCCGTATTTTTTTTCTTTCAGTTACTGATATTACTGATATAATAGTGAGGTTTTATGTTTATTTCATTTAATTTGCAAACTGCTGACTTAAACTTAAAGTGATATGACAAGAGGCCACTGCCCTCACATAGTATAATGAATAGAACACGGGTCTATTCAATTCAGTATATGCTACGAATTCTATAACAGGGCACCAATGAATAGGGAAGCTTGGCTATTCGATTCTGTTTTCAATAGCTTGCACCTGCAATTTTTGAATAGTTATGTAACAAACTACTCAGCTCTTTCTGACATGGCATCAATAATATTAGTGAATTGAAAACAAACCTGACCCTCCCTTCATTGAGTGACTTTTGTTTGGTCAAATGCGAGGATTACCAAAGAGGAGGTAATAATAGCATTCCTGACATTGCAACAATGACCGCGTTATTTTGATGCATTGTCCCTAAACCTACCGAAGAGGCTCTTTGTCCTTGTCTGGGAGGACAAGCACTTTAGACTGGGGCTGTAGTCTGATTTCAAGAAAGGAAAACAATTTCGGGACAGTTCAAAATAATGCTTGGAAATGGAAATTCAAATGATACCGTTTTAAAAACCAGAAAGATATGGTTTGAGGACAAGAAGCAGGATGTAATTCATTGCTCGGCAATCTTGACTGTATTTAAAACAGAGCATCCAATATACCTGATATTTAATAGTACTGTACAATGTCAATTAAATAAAATAACTAAATAAACAAACAAATAATGGACCTCTTTAGCCAAGACTGTGGATTTTTATTGTTGAGCACTAAATGATTCTGCTCGGTCATACAGGCTAGGTGGGGGAATGCTTTCAATAGACTTAAATTTGAAAGGCCCTTTGTATCACTTCGTGCAAAATGACATAGGGCACTTCTAATAAATTTATACGAGAAGTAAAACCCTGTTCATCATTGTTTTCGTGTTGCAAAGTTGTTTACAGACTGAAAAAGGGATAGTACGGGACTGTAGAGAGTGAATAAAACTAGGAAATTATAATTGCAAATGTAAAACAACGTTGTAAACCTAGCAATAAGAGGCTCTTGAATGCAGTTTTTAAATGGACATGGCTTTGGGGCTACCCGCTATCGCCGCCAGGCTACGCTGTCGATTGCCAGCTAGCTGTCGATTGCCAGCTAGCTGTCGATTGCCAGCTAGCTGTCGATTGCCAGCTAGCTGTCGATTGCCAGCTAGCTGTCGATTGCCAGCTAGCTGTCGATTGCCATGCCAGCTAGCTGTCGATTGCCAGCTAGCTGTCGATTGCCATGCCAGCTAGCTGTCGATTGCCAGCTAGCTGTCGATTGCCATGCCAGCTAGCTGTCGATTGCCAGCTAGCTGTCGATTGCCATGCCAGCTAGCTGTCGATTGCCAGCTAGCTGTCGATTGCCATGCCAGCTAGCTGTCGATTGCCAGCTAGCTGTCGATTGCCATGCCAGCTAGCTGTCGATTGCCAGCTAGCTGTCGATTGCCATGCCAGCTAGCTGTCGATTGCCAGCTAGCTGTCGATTGCCATGCCAGCTAGCTGTCGATTGCCAGCTAGCTGTCGATTGCCATGCCAGCTAGCTGTCGATTGCCAGCTAGCTGTCGATTGCCATGCCAGCTAGCTGTCGATTGCCAGCTAGCTGTCGATTGCCATGCCAGCTAGCTGTCGATTGCCAGCTAGCTGTCGATTGCCATGCCAGCTAGCTGTCGATTGCCAGCTAGCTGTCGATTGCCATGCCAGCTAGCTGTCGATTGCCAGCTAGCTGTCGATTGCCATGCCAGCTAGCTGTCGATTGCCAGCTAGCTGTCGATTGCCAGCTAGCTGTCGATTGCCAGCTAGCTGTCGATTGCCAGCTAGCTGTCTAGATGGACCCCCTGGCGAATAATGTGGGGAGGGGGGGGGGGTGATTTTTCAAATTTTCGAGGGCCAAACAAAAAATAGTGCTCTCTACCCCCCCCCCCCCCCCCCCCCTCCCCCTTCCCCCTCTCTACCACTGAGTGAAATATCGGCCGGCACGATTTTTTTTTATTTCAGCACATTAAATTTCAAATTGATTTCAAGTTTGGGCCCCCCTAAGAAATCCTGAATCCGCGCCGATACCCCCCCCCCCCCCCCCAATAAAAATCCCAAGGCTCCCCTGTAGTTTTTTTCTACATTGCTCCCCCCCCCCCGCAAAAGGTCCCTATTTTCTCATTGTTTTACATCAACAACAACAACAACAATAATATTTATTATAAAACTCCAAAATTGGTTTGTTTTTATAAATAATAATATCTGCCCGGCAAAATATTTGAAATAAGTATGTAGATTAAGATCATCAGACTTTATTACACTGATGAGGTGTATTGGGTTCTCTTCACTTGTCTCTTTCTGGCTCTCTTTCTCTTTCTCTCTCTCTCTCTCTCTCTCTCTCATTGGGACTGAAAAAGTATTGAATGTAATAATGTTTGATAAATAGATAAAACAGGATTCCTGTCCTTCTTGTACTTCGTAAATATAATACTTTACCTTGCTTACAAGTTAATTGCAAGCTCATTGTATAGATCAATTAAGAGAATAGCAATAAATATGGACTTTGAGTGAGATCAAAATGGGTTTGACATCAGTTTTTCTTTTTCAAAGATTAAAAAAAAAGCAACAGCTGGGTGTCGAACCCGATACCTTCCAGTTACCAGGCGATTGCCTACCCACTAGACTAAAGTGTCACATTGCTAATCTCCATGTTTTTTTCTTCATACTTATACTTATTGTTGTAGATGTAGCAAAAGAAAAAAACGCAACAGCTGGGGGTCGAACCCGATACCTTCCAGTTACCAGGCGATTGCCTACCCACTAGACTAAAGTGTCACATTGCTAATCTCCATGTTTTTTTTTTCATACTTATACTTATTGTTGTAGATGTAGCAAAAGAAAAAAACGCAACAGCTGGGGGTCGAACCCGATACCTTCCAGTTATCAGACGATTGCCTACCCACTAGACTAAAGTGTCACATTGCTAATCTTCATGTATTCTTCATACTTACACTAATTGTTGTAGATGTAGCAAAAGATGTTTTCTGACTAATTCAGAGAGTCGCTTGTTAAAGAAAGAGTATTACATGCTATTTTTTCTTTGTTGAGGGGGGGGGGGTGTCCCCTTTAAAAAAGAGATGACAAGTCAATATTATGGAGTGAAGAAAAAAAAATAACATGGGTTTATATAAAGGAGAACTGAGACTCGAACCGAGTACATTGCATTGTGAAGTGATCACTTTTATCCACAAGACCATTTTGCCTCACCGTGATAACTGGTTCGCTTTTTGTTGTTAACACTTTCTGCATGCTAATGACTTTACAAAATGTGCCGATTTACTGATTTGACGCTTTCGGGATGCATTATTATCATCATTTTTGTAGTCCGATGTTGTCAAGATTGCCCGTATTTTTTTTCTTTCAGTTACTGATATTACTGATATAATAGTGAGGTTTTATGTTTATTTCATTTAATTTGCAAACTGCTGACTTAAACTTAAAGTGATATGACAAGAGGCCACTGCCCTCACATAGTATAATGAATAGAACACGGGTCTATTCAATTCAGTATATGCTACGAATTCTATAACAGGGCACCAATGAATAGGGAAGCTTGGCTATTCGATTCTGTTTTCAATAGCTTGCACCTGCAATTTTTGAATAGTTATGTAACAAACTACTCAGCTCTTTCTGACATGGCATCAATAATATTAGTGAATTGAAAACAAACCTGACCCTCCCTTCATTGAGTGACTTTTGTTTGGTCAAATGCGAGGATTACCAAAGAGGAGGTAATAATAGCATTCCTGACATTGCAACAATGACCGCGTTATTTTGATGCATTGTCCCTAAACCTACCGAAGAGGCTCTTTGTCCTTGTCTGGGAGGACAAGCACTTTAGACTGGGGCTGTAGTCTGATTTCAAGAAAGGAAAACAATTTCGGGACAGTTCAAAATAATGCTTGGAAATGGAAATTCAAATGATACCGTTTTAAAAACCAGAAAGATATGGTTTGAGGACAAGAGCAGGATGTAATTCATTGCTCGGCAATCTTGACTGTATTTAAAACAGAGCATCCAATATACCTGATATTTAATAGTACTGTACAATGTCAATTAAATAAAATAACTAAATAAACAAACAAATAATGGACCTCTTTAGCCAAGACTGTGGATTTTTATTGTTGAGCACTAAATGATTCTGCTCGGTCATACAGGCTAGGTGGGGGAATGCTTTCAATAGACTTAAATTTGAAAGGCCCTTTGTATCACTTCGTGCAAAATGACATAGGGCACTTCTAATAATTTATACGAGAAGTAAAACCCTGTTCATCATTGTTTTCGTGTTGCAAAGTTGTTTACAGACTGAAAAAGGGATAGTACGGGACTGTAGAGAGTGAATAAAACTAGGAAATTATAATTGCAAATGTAAAACAACGTTGTAAACCTAGCAATAAGAGGCTCTTGAATGCAGTTTTTAATATGGACATGGCTTTGGGGCTACCCGCTACCGCCGCCAGGCTACGCTGTCGATTGCCAGCTAGCTGTCGATTGCCAGCTAGCTGTCGATTGCCAGCTAGCTGTCGATTGCCAGCTAGCTGTCGATTGCCAGCTAGCTGTCGATTGCCAGCTAGCTGTCGATTGCCAGCTAGCTGTCGATTGCCAGCTAGCTGTCGATTGCCAGCTAGCTGTCGATTGCCAGCTAGCTGTCGATTGCCAGCTAGCTGTCGATTGCCAGCTAGCTGTCTAGATGGGACCCCCCTGGCGAATAATGTGGGGAGGGGGGGGGGGGGTGATTTTTCAAATTTTCGAGGGCCAACAAAAATAGTGCTCTCTACCCCACCCCCCCCCCCCCCCCCTCCCCCTTCCCCCTCTACCACTGAGTGAAATATCGGCGCGGCACGATTTTTTTTATTCCACACATTAAATTTCAAATTGATTTCAAGTTTGGGCCCCCCTAAGAAATCCTGAATCCGCGCCGATACCCACCCCCCCCCAATAAAAATCCCAAGGCTCCCCTGTAGTTTTTTTACATTGGCTCCCCCCCCCGCAAAGGTCCCCCCCCCCCGCAAAAGGTCCTATTTTCTCATTGTTTTACATCAACAACACACAACAAAATATTTATTATAAAACTCCAAAATTGGTTTGTTTTTATAAATAATAATATCTGCCCGGCAAAATATTTTGAAATAAGTATGTAGATTAAGATCATCAGACTTTATTACACTGATGAGGTGTATTTGGTTCTCTTCACTTGTCTCTTTCTGGCTCTCTTTCTCTTTCTCTCTCTCTCTCTCTCTCTCTCATGGGACTGAAAAAGTATTGAATGTAATAATGTTTGATAAATAGATAAAACAGGATTCCTGTCCTTCTTGTAACTTCGTAAATATAATACTTTACCTTGCTTACAAGTTAATTGCAAGCTCATTGTATAGATCAATTAGAGAATAGCAATAAATATGGACTTTGAGTGAGATCAAAATGGGTTTGACATCAGTTTTTCTTTTTCAAAGATTAAAAAAAAAGCAACAGCTGGGTGTCGAACCCGATACCTTCCAGTTACCAGGCGATTGCCTACCCACTAGACTAAAGTGTCACATTGCTAATCTCCATGTTTTTTTCTTCATACTTATACTTATTATTGTTGTAGATGTAGCAAAAGAAAAAAACGCAACAGCTGGGGGTCGAACCCGATACCTTCCAGTTACCAGGCGATTGCCTACCCACTAGACTAAAAGTGTCACATTGCTAATCTCCATGTTTTTTTCTTCATACTTATACTTATTGTTGTAGATGTAGCAAAAAAAAAAAACGCAACAGCTGGGGGTCGAACCCGATACCTTCCAGTTATCAGACGATTGCCTACCCACTAGACTAAAGTGTCACATTGCTAATCTTCATGTATTCTTCATACTTACACTAATTGTTGTAGATGTAGCAAAAATGTTTTTCTGACTAATTCAGAGAGTCGCTTGTTAAAGAAAGAGTATTACATGCTATTTTTTCTTTGTTGAGGGGGGGGGGTGTCCCCTTTAAAAAAGAGATGACAAGTCAATATTATGGAGTGAAGAAAAAAAATAACATGGGTTTATATAAAGAGAAACTGAGACTCGAACCGAGTACATTGCATTGTGAAGTGATCACTTTTATCCACAAGACCATTTTGCCTCACCGTGATAACTGGTTCGCTTTTTGTTGTTAACACTTTCTGCATGCTAATGACTTTACAAAATGTGCCGATTTACTGATTTGACGCTTTCGGGATGCATTATTATCATCATTTTTGTAGTCCGATGTTGTCAAGATTGCCCGTATTTTTTTTCTTTCAGTTACTGATATTACTGATATAATAGTGAGGTTTTATGTTTATTTCATTTAATTTGCAAACTGCTGACTTAAACTTAAAGTGATATGACAAGAGGCCACTGCCCTCACATAGTATAATGAATAGAACACGGGTCTATTCAATTCAGTATATGCTACGAATTCTATAACAGGGCACCAATGAATAGGGAAGCTTGGCTATTCGATTCTGTTTTCAATAGCTTGCACCTGCAATTTTTGAATAGTTATGTACAAACTACTCAGCTCTTTCTGACATGGCATCAATAATATTAGTGAATTGAAAACAAACCTGACCCTCCCTTCATTGAGTGACTTTTGTTTGGTCAAATGCGAGGATTACCAAAGAGGAGGTAATAATAGCATTCCTGACATTGCAACAATGACCGCGTTATTTTGATGCATTGTCCCTAAACCTACCGAAGAGGCTCTTTGTCCTTGTCTGGGAGGACAAGCACTTTAGACTGGGGCTGTAGTCTGATTTCAAGAAAGGAAAACAATTTCGGGACAGTTTCAAAATAATGCTTGGAAATGGAAATTCAAATGATACCGTTTTAAAAACCAGAAAGATATGGTTTGAGGACAAGAAGCAGGATGTAATTCATTGCTCGGCAATCTTGACTGTATTTAAAACAGAGCATCCAATATACCTGATATTTAATAGTACTGTACAATGTCAATTAAATAAAATAACTAAATAAACAAACAAATAATGGACCTCTTTAGCCAAGACTGTGGATTTTTATTGTTGAGCACTAAATGATTCTGCTCGGTCATACAGGCTAGGTGGGGGAATGCTTTCAATAGACTTAAATTTGAAAGGCCCTTTGTATCACTTCGTGCAAAATGACATAGGGCACTTCTAATAAATTTATACGAGAAGTAAAACCCTGTTCATCATTGTTTTCGTGTTGCAAAGTTGTTTACAGACTGAAAAAGGGATAGTACGGGACTGTAGAGAGTGAATAAAACTAGGAAATTATAATTGCAAATGTAAAACAACGTTGTAAACCTAGCAATAAGAGGCTCTTGAATGCAGTTTTTAAATGGACATGGCTTTGGGGCTACCCGCTACCGCCGCCAGGCTACGCTGTCGATTGCCAGCTAGCTGTCGATTGCCAGCTAGCTGTCGATTGCCAGCTAGCTGTCGATTGCCAGCTAGCTGTCGATTGCCAGCTAGCTGTCGATTGCCAGCTAGCTGTCGATTGCCAGCTAGCTGTCGATTGCCAGCTAGCTGTCGATTGCCAGCTAGCTGTCGATTGCCAGCTAGCTGTCGATTGCCAGCTAGCTGTCGATTGCCAGCTAGCTGTCGATTGCCAGCTAGCTGTCTAGATGGGACCCCCCTGGCGAATAATGTGGGGAGGGGGGGGGGGGGTGATTTTCAAATTTTCGAGGGCCCAACAAAAAAAAATAGTGCTCTCTACCCCCCCCCCCCCCCCCCCTACCCCCTTCCCTCTACCACTGAGTGAAATATCGGCCGGCACGATTTTTTTTTATTTCAGCACATTAAATTTCAAATTGATTTCAAGTTTGGGCCCCCCTAAGAATCCTGAATCCGCGCCGATACCCACCCCCCCCCCCCAATAAAATCCCAAGGCTCCCCTGTATTTTTTTCTACATTGCTCCCCCCCCCCCCCGGCAAAAGGTCCCTATTTTCTCATTGTTTTACATCAACAACAACAACAACAATAATATTTATTATAAAACTCCAAAATTGTTTTGTTTTTATAATAATAATATCTGCCCGGCAAAATATTTGAAATAAGTATGTAGATTAAGATCATCAGACTTTATTACACTGATGAGGTGTATTGGGTTCTCTTCATTGTCTCTTTCTGGCTCTCTTTCTCTTTCTCTCTCTCTCTCTCTCTCTCTCATTGGGACTGAAAAAGTATTGAATGTAATAATTTTGATAATAGATAAAAACGGATTCCTGTCCTTCTTGTACTTCGTAAATATAATACTTACCTTGCTTACAAGTTAATTGCAAGCTCATTGTATAGATCAATTAAGAGAATAGCAATAAATATGGACTTTGAGTGAGATCAAAATGGGTTTGACATCAGTTTTTCTTTTTCAAAGATTAAAAAAAAAGCAACAGCTGGGTGTCGAAACCCGATACCTTCCAGTTACCAGGCGATTGCCTACCCACTAGACTAAAGTGTCACATTGGCTAATCTCCATGTTTTTTTCTTCATACTTATACTTATTGTTGTAGATGTAGCAAAAGAAAAAAAACGCAACAGCTGGGGTCGAACCCGATACCTTCCAGTTACCAGGCGATTGCCTACCCACTAGACTAAAGTGTCACATTGCTAATCTCCATGTTTTTTTTTTCATACTTATACTATATTGTTTTAGATGTAGCAAAAGAAAAAAACGCAACAGCTGGGGTCGAACCCGATACCTTCCAGTTATCAGACGATGCCTACCCACTAGACTAAAGTGTCACATTGCTAATCTTCATGTATTCTTCATACTTACACTAATTGTTGTAGATGTAGCAAAAGATGTTTCTGACTAATTCAGAGAGTCGCTTGTTAAAGAAAGAGTATTACATGCTATTTTTTTTTCTTGTTGAGGGGGGGGGTGTCCCCTTTAAAAAGAGATGAACAAGGTCAATATTATGGAGTGAAGAAAAAAAAATAACATGGGTTTTATATAAAGAGAAACTGAGACTCGAACCGAGTACATTGCATTGTGAAGTGATCACTTTTATCCACAAGACATTTTGCCTCACGTGATAACTGGTTCGCTTTTTGTTGTTAACACTTTCTGCATGCTAATGACTTTACAAATGTGCCGATTTACTGATTTGACGCTTTCGGGACTGCATTATATTCATCATTTTTGTAGTCCGATGTTGTCAAGATTGCCCGTATTTTTTTCTTTCAGTTACTGATATTACTGATATAATAGTGAGGTTTTATGTTATTTCATTTAATTGCAAACTGCTGACTTAAAACTTAAAGTGATATGACAAGAGGCCACTGCCCTCACATAGTATAATGAATAGAACACGGGTCATTCAATTCAACAGTATATGCTACGAATTCTATAACAGGGCACCAATGAATAGGGAGCTTGGCTATTCGATTCTGTTTTCAATAGCTTGCACCTGCAATTTTTGAATAGTTATGTAACAAAACTACTCAGCTCTTTCTGACATGCATCAATAATATTAGTGAATTGAAAACAAACCTGACCCTCCCTTCATTGAGTGACTTTTGTTTGGTCAAATGCGAGGATTACCAAAGAGGAGGTAATAATAGCATTCCTGACATTGCAACAATGACCGCGTTATTTTGATGCATTGTCCTAAACCTACCGAAGAGGCTCTTTGTCCTTGTCTGGGAGGACAAGCACTTTAGACTGGGGCTGTAGTCTGATTTCAAGAAAGGAAAACAATTTCGGGACATTCAAATATAATGCTTGGAAATGAAATTCAAATGATACCGTTTTAAAAAACAGAAGATATGGTTGAGGACAAGAAGCAGGATGTAATTCATGCTCGGCAATCTTGACTGTATTTAAAACAGAGCATCCAATATACCTGATATTTATAGTACTGTACAATGTCAATTAAATAAAAATAACTAAATAAACAAACAATAATGGACCTCTTTAGCCAGACTGTGGATTTTTATTGTTGAGCACTAAATGATTCGCTCGGTCATACAGGCTAGGTGGGGGAATGCTTTCAATAGACTTAATTTGAAAGGCCCCTTTGTATCACTTCGTGCAAAATGACATAGGGCACTTCTAATAAATTATACGAGAAGTAAAACCCTGTTCATCATTGTTTTCGTGTTGCAAAGTTGTTACAGACTGGAAAAAGGGATAGTACGGGACTGTAGAGAGTGAATAAACTAGTAAAATTATAATGCAAATGTAAAACAACGTTTGTAAACCTAGCAATAAGGAGGCTCTTGAATGCAGTTTTTAAATGGACATGGCTTTGGGGCTACCCCGCTACCGCCGCCAGGCTACCTGTCGATTGCCAGCTAGCTGTCGATTGCCAGCTAGCTGTCGATTGCCAGCTAGCTGTCGATTGCCAGCTAGCTGTCGATTGCCAGCTAGCTGTCGATTGCCAGCTAGCTGTCGATTGCCAGCTAGCTGTCGATTGCCACTAGCTGTCGATTGCCAGCTAGCTGTCGATTGCCAGCTAGCTGTCGATTGCCAGCTAGCTGTCGATTGCCAGCTAGCTGTCGATTGCCAGCTAGCTGTCGATTGCCAGCTAGCTGTCGATTGCCAGCTAGCTGTCGATTGCCAGCTAGCTGTCGATTGCCAGCTATTGCCAGCTAGCTGTCGATTGCCAGCTAGCTGTCGATTGCCAGCTATTGCCAGCTAGCTGTCGATTGCCAGCTAGCTGGTCGATTGCCGCTATTGCCAGCTAGCTGTCGATTGCAGCTAGCTGTCGATTGCCAGCTATTGCCAGCTAGCTGTCGATTGCAGCTAGCTGTCGATTGCCAGCTATTGCAGATAGCTGTCGATTGCCAGCTAGCTGTCGATTGCCAGCTATTGCCAGCTAGCTGTCGATTGCCAGCTAGCTGTCGATTGCCAGCTATTGCCAGCTAGCTGTCGATTGCCAGCTAGCTGTCGAGCCAGCTATTGCCAGCTAGCTGTCGATTGCCAGCTA
>NW_022145270.1:0-2717 GCF_000002235.5 Strongylocentrotus purpuratus | reverse complement strand
AACTCCTGGCTTTTCCATTAGTTTTGCACAGGGCATGCCTGTGGTACCAGACCTTAACCATGGTCGATAAGAAAAGTTATCAACCTATACTCCTGACTTTTCCATTAGTTTTGCATAGGGCATGCCTGTGGTACCAGACCTTAACCATGTTGTAATAAAGTTATCAACCTATACTCCTTGACTTTTCTCATAGTTTTGCACAGGGCGTGCCTGTGGTACCAGACCTTAACCATGGTTGATAAGAAAAGTTCTCAACCTGTACCCCTGACTTTTCCATTATTTTTTGCATAGGGCATGCCTGTGGTACCAGACCTTAACCATGGTTGATAAGAAAAGTTTATCAACCTATACTCCTGACTTTTCCATTAGTTTTGCATAGGGCAATGCCCGTGGTACCATACCTTAACCATTGTTGATAAGAAAAGTTATCAACCTATACTCCTGACTTTTCCATTAGTTTTGCATAGGGCATGCCTATGGTACCAGACCTTAACCATGTTAACCATGGTTTGATAAGAAAAGTTATCACCTATACTCCTGACTTTTCCATTAGTTTTTGCATAGGGCATGCCTGTGGTACCAGACCTTAACCATGGTTGATAAGAAAAGTTATCAACCTATACTCCTGACTTTTCTATTAGTTGTGCATAGGGCATGCCTGTGGTACCAGACCTTAACCATGGTTAATAACCACAGTTTTAACACCCTATTAATCTCCTGGCTTTTCCATGTGTTTTCTACAGGACATGCCTGTGGTACCAGACCTTCCAGCCGAGGCCTCGCTACCACCTCCCCCTCCACCGTTCTCCTCCGCTCCTTCTCTTCCCTACCCAACGAGAAACCTTGTCTTTGTCAACACAAGCTGCAAGTCTGGGATACAAGCTGAGAATTGTGCATTTTCCTGTCAAATTACCCAAATCCCTCTCCCTAAGTTTTATACCCCTATATGATGCACTGTTAATGCCCAGGCAAGGTAAAGAATAGTGTGGATTTCTTGTTCGTCAGTTTAAAGGGAATATACAACATTTGCAAACATCAAAAACAAAACTACAAATTATTATGAAATACCTTACTGGACTGTTAGTGAATGACAGTCTCAAGCATCCTGTGAAATCATGGCACCTGTGTGCTTTCATTTTCTAGAAAAGTGGTATTTTGTATCAATTTCCAACGCTGGTCAGCCGACCATTGGAAAAACCTGGCTTTTTTCAATACTGCACCCAATTTACCATGATTAGTTGGTCCACATTTTGTTTGCAATCATTACACACATGAACGTACAAGCCAGCTACACTGGTTCCCTGACCTTACAATTCCCTGACGTGTATAAAATGCACCGTTTCATCTTGAGTGGGGTCAGGGAACCAGACTACAGGAACATTATTGTTTTTCTTGGTTTTTTCCAGCATCTACGAACACAAAACTCCAAACAAGTCTGTGAACAATATTTGCTATAAAATACTAACTCCCCAAATCCATCCATTTCTGAAATTACAGCAAAAGCAAATGTTGTATATTCCTTTTAAAAGGGGCATTTTGTCCTGGAACCTGACCTGTGGTCACCTGACTGTCACCTGACCAAAAGTCAGGAGCTCATTGGTCAATGTTGAGTGAACTGTTGGATTGACAGGCAGGAAGGGTGCATTCTTTTCTTTTCAGAAAATTTTGGTTCAATTGTCGAATTTCTGGTAAGATTCTTAATTGCCACCCGCACAAGACCACATATAGGAATAATTACTTACTATATGTAATACAAATAATAGAGTTGAATAAGAAATTGACTGGAGCGGGGTTTGTACCTGGGACCTCCGGATTACTGTTCTGGCACTCTACCAACTGAGCTATCCAGCCCTATGTTGGCGTTTTTTCCAATTCGTTGATATGTCTGTTCAAGGAAGCTAGTGGTTTGTCGGTTTGTAAATACATTAAATTATATTTTTTATTTGATTTCCAGATAGTTGATGATTGTAAAAATCAGTTAAATCAAATACTACACAAGCAATGTTTGTTGTAATATGTTGTCATAATTGCCAATTGTCATTTCTTAAGAACAGTTTTGCTGGAAAGAAAATCGGTATATTCTCATGGAAGGACAGAATTGTTTTAGTTTTTAATTTTTGCATGCTTAGTAAAAAACATCAGTCATGATGCATGGGTGTTTGGAAAAACAGCTGACATGAGCACACCAAAAAAGATACAAATATTTGCAAAAGACACGTGTGTCTAGCGGTAGAGCACAGGATTCATGATCGTGAGATTGTGGGTTCAAATCCCGTCATGGCCATGCGTGTTGTGTCCTTGAGTAAGGTGCTTTACCTCATTACTCATCTCAACCCAGGTGTTAAAATGGGTACCCGCATTATTCAGTGCTGGGAAGGTACAGACTCGCTGTGGAGGAGGTGTGGTGGTCCCCCTAAAGCAACATTTCATGGACTCGAGTCTGGCCCAATCGCTTCGAGAGAGATGGGCACTCCGTTCCTGTGACACACAGGTTCATCCCCTTTTATTTGCGAAAGGATTTTGGCCTCTTTCACAAAAATGTAGACATTTTCAGTTTTCTTTTATGTCCAGATATACCACATTTACAGATTCTTATCAATAATAAAAGCCCAAGTACTCAAAAACCCAAGTACCTCGGACTACACTGTCTTACACTAAAAGGTTTTCAGGCTTAATTCATTTACCTCATACATATTCATGAGCGAGAGCCGAATTCT
>NW_022145269.1:0-2728 GCF_000002235.5 Strongylocentrotus purpuratus | reverse complement strand
TATATTTTAATTTTCACAGTCTTACCCATCCCAAGAACCCTCCTTTCGCTGCGAGAATGCGGCAAGAATCTCCAAGCACACGCAAGAGTTGTTGAATCGCTCCCATGCGCTACAGTTAGACCTGCAGAAACTGGGGCGCGTCGGGATGTCCGTGGCTCGACTCCCACCCAGGCCACATTCAACTCCTACCCGGTGCTTTGACACAATCTGAGTATACACCACTTACCTGGTAAGATACATTTTGGACATAATTTTTGTGTCGGGGAGTTGTGTCAGGGTTTGTGACTCATGACAGAGGGTCAGGGGTTCGAATTCAGCTGCTGACCATAAGTTTTGTCCTTGGGCAAGCCACTTCACCCCCACTTGCCTCTCTCCACCCAGGAGTATTAATGGGTACCAGCATTAGCTGGGAGTAACCTGCGATGGACTAGCATCCCATCCAGGGGGAGTAGAAATACATTTGTATTCTCAGTTGTTTCATGCCAAGGAAACCGGAGATAAAACGCTGGCCTGATGGGCCATGCTTATTGGCTTGTTGCAGACTTTACTCATTTCTAAAAACCTTTTTGCCCTTTTAATGACATAATTTCATAAGCGCTATACACTCAGTGCCGCCAAAAAGCTTCCAAGAAAAATTCACTTATTATGGTGGGATTTGAACCAACAAACTCCTGCTTGCTAGTGCAGACATTTCTTCACGTAGAATGCTATGGTCCAGTGGTTACTGTGTTTGACTCACGATGGTGCGTGGGTTCGAATCCCGCCAGGAACATGGTGTTTGTGCCCTTGGGTAAGACACTTGACTACAGTTGCCTCTCTCCATCCGGAGTATAAAAGGGTACCTGTGAGGGTCGAGGACCGATTGAGCGCTGATATCGGCTGCCGCGTGGTCCAATTGGCCTGATGAACAGGGTAATAATTGTAGAGCGCTTTGAGATTGTTGATACGATGGAAAGCGCTATATAAGCACTACGATTATAGACCATTATCATGTTGCAGCCATTTGATTTTTCCCATTCAAATCAATGTAACCAAAGCGAGGCTGGAGGGAAAAATAGTCTGGTTCCTTGTTTGCACAAAAACATTATCATTCAGTACTGTTACAGGAAACAGTACTGATTGGATACAGGGAACATGACTAAAATGGTGGAAGCATGATATAGGTCTGTTATTGATTATTATCACTCAATCATGATCTTGTGGTCAGCTGGCTAGTGTGAATAACGTCCGCTCTAAGCAGCAGGTCGCGGGTTCCAGTCCCACCTGAGTAGGCTTGTTATTAGGGAATGTACATCGTTGGCTTTTGCTGTAATTTTCAGAAATGAACTATTTGAGGGGATAGAATAATAGATCAAATATTGTTACACTGACATTTTTGAAGTTTTGTGTTCGAAAAGGTTAAAAAACCCAAAAAAAACCAAAAATGTTCAAGTAGTCTGGTTCCCTGACTCCACAAAAGATAAAATGGATCAATTTATAGATGATGGAAAATTATAAGGCAAGAAACCAGTCTAGCTGGCCTGCACCCGTTCATGAACATGTACCAATAGCAAACAAAATTGGAATGAAAAAATTGTAAATTTGGAGCAGAAGTTGAAAAATAGTTAGTTTTTCCAACGCTGGTCGGCCGACCACCGTTGGAAATGTATACAAAAATACCATTTTCTTGAAAATGACTTCACATCAGATGCCATAATTTTACAAGATGCTTGAGACTGTCATTTACCAACATCCTAGCAAGGTGTTTCGTAAAAACTTGGTAGTTTTATTTTTCGATGTTGCAAATGTTGTATATTCCCTTTAAAGTAAACAAGCCCTCGAACAGCTTATGAAATACAATGGTGCTTTGAAGGGTGAAAACCCAGTACGGAATAACATTGTTCATAAAGGTATGCTCATGCTCAGCGTCCATATGGTTTGAAATGCCTTGTATACATGGTATATCTCTAACATTTTTCTAAGATTTGGTTTATGCTTATCTTTTGAAATATTTTATTTGTTTGCGGTGTGAATATTTAATACAGGGTGTAAATACCAATTTTTTGTGTGGTAAGAATTTTAAATGAAGGTAGTACTAGAAACCAACATTTTAATTAGAAGGAATATTTTTTATGAATTTTTAAATTTAAATTTTTGATATTGGTTTTACCCTTAACCAACACAATTTTGTAAATACTGTGTACTGTACTGGTTAAGGGAAATTAAAATATTCTTGAGATGTTCTAACCCTTTTCTGTTTGGAGAAAAAAAATTAAGAATTGTAGAAAGATTTTGTAGTGTAATGGACATTGTGTCCTTACCATTATACGAGATGTTCACTAATTATTATTAAGAAGCTTGAAGTGCTCGAAATATACTTGCCCGCATGGCTTTTAAAACACCGAATTCTTCTACAAGTAATTTTGTTTAATAATATTAAATCTATTCTTCAATGGTTCCCGTAGATTTTCAAACAATCCATATTCTATATCCCAAACAATTTTTGAACGAATTTCAATTCAGTTTACTGTGTTGTTCTTGAGTTATCGTCTCCACAAAGAATGGTTATTTAAAGTAACTCGAATTCGAATTGAATTTTTTCCGGTATGTACACAGTATTTCCTTAAATAATATTAATTTATTCTTCAATGGTTCCCGTAGATTTTCAAACCATTTTCTGTCCTATATCCCAATTCAGTGTAATGTGTTGTTCTGGAGTTATCGTCTCCACAAAGAGTGCTTTATTTTT
>NW_022145268.1:0-2741 GCF_000002235.5 Strongylocentrotus purpuratus | reverse complement strand
TAAGGATCAAATGACCTTGACATACATGTACCAATTTTCAAATGTAACACTTACCTGTCTATCTAACCACAGAGTTTGGGATCAATCGGCCAATGATTCTATAGTACGAGACTGTAAAAATGAACCTTTAATTGATGTCAGGTGACCCCCTTATGACGTCATGATGAGCAAATTGTGCGGGACTCATCTTCACATGAATGTTAATGACTATGCAAGTTAAAGGTAATTTTGTTATTTTAAAGTTCTCAAAGTGGCTTGTACAAATAAACGTGTACAAAAACGTATGGGAAAAAGTAAGAAAAAAAGCAAAAAAAAGGCAAACACCTTGATCAAACAAAATCTGTTCCAATTGAAATTGGGAACAGCTAAACAAAATCTTAGCAATAACAAAGGTGTTTCAGCGAGTAGCCGATACAGCCAATTATCTTCACTCGAAATAAGTTTAATATGTTGCTTCAGTTCTGATTGATGATAGGTTGAAGTAAATCGCAATATACGAACTCTTTGACCAACAGCTCATGTTATCACCATGATTATTAAATGTTTCCCCAACATCCCATTACTCATTCAGTCATGCATCAATGCAAAATAAATGAGTGACTCAGCCTATTTTCAGATGTGTTATACATAGGGAGGCGTTGATATGGGGTTGCAGACCCGTAAATCAACGCCAATAGACCTCAGTAAAAAAATACGCGAAGTTCCAATTTTGTTTTTTATACCTACAACTCTCCAAGAGGTAGGACACCAAGCAAATTAAAGAAATAAAGTTATTTCATCATCTTTAATTTGCTGTTCAATTGTTGCATGGTAAGCCGATGACTTTCTGGAGAAATTTCCATGCAAAGATGATCACCCCTAAAAGTAGTCATGTGGCCCATCGCCATTTCGAAAAAACGATGCCTGCGCTCCATTGCAAATAGAGCAATTCTAGGAGCCACTGTCATGATACGAATTTCACAGAAGTACGAGCTAGCAGTATCCTGTGCACTTCAATCAACCAATATTGTTTACAGAGACTCTCATGTTCATAACCCACAAAAGGCTCTAATAACAAACAATTGAGGGCATACAAATTGTGATTTGGTCTGTGTAAGCAATTTTGGGCCTATTTAAGGTCTGCACCATAGAGGAACAAAATTATTACAAGACTTCAACCACTATAAATAGCGTCCTCATAATGTGTCGACCATAATTTTACATTGAAATGGTTACAGTTGTACCAAAAAAAATCGGTGACTCTCTAGCTAGTGGAATGACATTATTATGTTTATACCACCACCCCCCCCGCCCATTCCCCCTCTAAATATACATTACACTTGATCTAAGATATCAAACTACTTTATTGTATCCAACAAGATTATATTTACCTGGTCCCTCCATCGGTAAGTTGTAAGTGAAATTAACTTCTCTTGAACCAACAATATACGGTTCGTACTACCGCTGATTGTGCCTATGTTTCCTATGCTGGCTCCATATCTTTGTGGGTGATCTACAATCAAAAGCAAGATAGCAATTGCAAGTGAACATAAGCTCTGGCGAAAAATGCGACGCCGATGGCACATATGAAACACCACTTTGAGGACATTATATTTCCTCCTTCTGGATACCGTCCAACCGCTACAAAAAAATACCACGGGACTATAACATTACTGACATATTTTGTTTCCATTTACAGCCTGTTCATAAACATCTTTCCGACGTTAACAAATATTTTTTTTTTTTCAAATTTCAATTTGGTAGCTATAATTTATGGGAAACTTAGGGGGTTTATTTTGGAAAATGTTTGGGGACAAACGTATGCAAAATAAACGTGCATGCGCATCGATAGAAACAAGACCCGTGTTCCGAAAACTTTCGTAAAGAGTGAATTTACTGACGACAGCATGGCTATTAGTCAATTAATTTTGGTCAAATATTGTTGGTCAATTTTCGGTAACAGACAGACAGACCTACCGACCGACCGTCCAGCAAGTGACATAGCTCCTGTCAGAGCTTAAAACTATCCTTCAAATCAATTCAATTTAATTCAATTCAATTCAATAGTGGTTATTAAAGAGGTTGTGGAATGCTCGAAGACATTTCCGTCATTTTTCGGGTATATGTAGGCTAGGTGTGATGAAATAAAAACGACTATTGTTTCTTTCATGAAATTGATACAAAAGGTACTTTTGAGAGCTGTTTTTCAGGTCCTGTTTCGACCCGAAACGTGCAATTGTGTAAAAGTCGTCGTTGGGGCAGCAAACAAAAATAGTAAATCGTGACGTAATAAACAGGACTCCCGATGCAGCGTAGTTCCAGCGAAACCTTTTGCAAATCACTCCGCGCAACGACATGACTTTGTTTACAATTACACTGAGCGACATTTTGTATGGGCAGCTACAGCTCCATAAATTCAACCGTAGTTGGCAAGAGCTTTTACCCCCGAAATTCTAATGGGCAAGTTCAGAATTTAATAGGAAGATAATTTTTAATTTTTTGGTACTTTCTATTGATTATTCAGTGTTCTGATAGTTACACATCATTTTATTTATAGATCGGGGATCATTCTTTTGGGTTTGCCCCAAACGGCCAACCATAGTAAGAAATGTCGCGTAATACATAAACATCGTTCGATCGTTCACATGCACATCGCATCACGTGACACGCGCTATGTGAAGCTGGCTGGAAATTCACGGTTGTACTTGTGCCGCTGGCCCGGCCGCTGGGACCGTAGATTTTGACACCGGTAAACGGTGTTG
>NW_022145267.1:0-2749 GCF_000002235.5 Strongylocentrotus purpuratus | reverse complement strand
TCCACGATAATAATAGGTAATAGAGTACCGAAAGTGTGACGTCATAAAAGTCTATTTTTAGAATTTCTCAATTTTTTTTTTCCTTCATTTTCCATAGAGCATCAAAAATAATGTCCGAATGTCGAAAACCAATTGAATATGTTAAGTATTGGCTGAGATATGACCATCTGAATAAATAGATGTCCAATAGGAACTCAGTGTTATATAGCTCTGGCTCGTGGATGTTAGTCCAATAAAAGCTTTCTATTGGTCCATCAGCATTTTTTTCTGTGGATTGGTCGTTGGTCCAATAGATATTTTCTATTGGTTTCTGTGGGTCCAATATTTCACTTTCCCTATTGAAACTAATAGACAGCAATAGCTCTAATGGTTTCTGATGGTCCAATAGGCTATCGGATCATATTGGAATTTCGACTTGGGGAACAAAAATTATGGAGACATCATGAAATTAAAATTTTGATATTTACAAAGTGAGTACTTTTTTTTAATACACACTGTATAATGGTACTTGGGTTTTCCCCACGCACTTTAAACTTTGACCTTCAGTACATGCTCTATGTTTCTAGTGATTATGTTTAGTTCAACGAGTTTACATTTATATATACCATTTTTTTCCAGTCTTAGTTTATCAAATAATGCTCTGTTGAAAGTTTCATGAACATATACCCCTCTCTCTCTCTCTCCTGACCTAGCATTAAAAAAAAACCCGCATACACCCAAAAGTACGCACGCTTTAATGGTACATTCCTACAGTACATATGCACGTCGCACACGCTGCGCTATATAAATCAAGAAAATGCATATTCAAAATGGTAGAGGTTAGTGTTCAAAGCTAGCGCGCTCTGGGCGCGCGCGCGGAGCTAGCTAGCTCACGTCACTGGATCTGGATAGCTGCGAAACACGCTAAACGGTTGAGCGTCAGTTGATCGTATTTTGGCTCCCTAATCACTAATTTTGGCTTATCTTCATGAAAAAGTGATGGATCAGTCCCTAGATGACATCATCCGAAATAGGAAAACATCAAAACCTTCCAATTTTCAGAACCGTCTAGGGAGGTAAGAACCGTAATATTGCCTGTTTTGTAGAAACTGTGTCGCTAATGTACTTTCGTATCCAGACTTTGACCCGTAACTCCGGCGTGGAGATACCCTAGTAAAACATACCAAAAAATCAACTAAATCTTCATCAACTGTTCAAAAAATGATCATGATTCAAAATTCATTATGTTTCTTACCCCATTTGTGTCAATTTTATTATAATTTTTTGAGCATTTTCCTAAAAAAAGAAGACATTTAGACCTAGATCTAGGGCCTACATGTAAATGTTAATGATGAGAAGGAAGAAACACAACATTGAAAGATTGATTGAAGTTGAACAACTTCAATCAATCTTTCAATGTTGTGTTTCTTCCTTCTCATCATTAACATTTACATGTAGGCCTAGATCTAGGTCTAAATGTCTTCTTTTTTTAGGAAAAATGCTCAAAAAAATTATAATAAAATTGACACAAATGGGGTAAGAAACATAATGAATTTTGAATCATGATCATTTTTTGAACAGTTGATGAAGATTTAGTTGATTTTTTGGTATGTTTTACTAGGGTATCTCCACGCCGGAGTTACGGGTCAAAGTCTGGATACGAAAGTACATTAGCGACACAGTTTCTACAAAACAGGCAATATTACGGTTCTTACCTCCCTAGACGGTTCTGAAAATTGGAAGGTTTTGATGTTTTCCTATTTCGGATGATGTCATCTAGGGACTGATCCATCACTTTTTCATGAAGATAAGCCAAAATTAGTGATTAGGGAGCCAAAATACGATCAACTGACGCTCAACCGTTTAGCGTGTTTCGCAGCTATCCAGATCCAGTGACGTGAGCTAGCTAGCTCCGCGCGCGCGCCCAGAGCGCGCTAGCTTTGAACACTAACCTCTACCATTTTGAATATGCATTTTCTTGATTTATATAGCGCAGCGTGTGCGACGTGCATATGTACTGTAGGAATGTACCATTAAAGCGTGCGTACTTTTGGGTGTATGCGGGTTTTTTTTAATGCTAGGTCAGGAGAGAGAGAGAGAGGGGTATATGTTCATGAAACTTTCAACAGAGCATTATTTGATAAACTAAGACTGGAAAAAAATGGTATATATAAATGTAAACTCGTTGAACTAAACATAATCACTAGAAACATAGAGCATGTACTGAAGGTCAAAGTTTAAAGTGCGTGGGGAAAACCCAAGTACCATTATACAGTGTGTATTAAAAAAAAGTACTCACTTTGTAAATATCAAAATTTTAATTTCATGATGTCTCCATAATTTTTGTTCCCCAAGTCGAAATTCCAATATGATCCGATAGCCTATTGGACCATCAGAAACCATTAGAGCTATTGCTGTCTATTAGTTTCAATAGGGAAAGTGAAATATTGGACCCACAGAAACCAATAGAAAATATCTATTGGACCAACGACCAATCCACAGAAAAAAATGCTGATGGACCAATAGAAAGCTTTTATTGGACTAACATCCACGAGCCAGAGCTATATAACACTGAGTTCCTATTGGACATCTATTTATTCAGATGGTCATATCTCAGCCAATACTTAACATATTCAATTGGTTTTCGACATTCGGACATTATTTTTGATGCTCTATGGAAAATGAAGGAAAAAAAAAATTGAGAAATTCTAAAAATAGACTTTTATGACGTCACACTTTCGGTACTCTATTACCTATTATTATCGTGGAC
>NW_022145266.1:0-2759 GCF_000002235.5 Strongylocentrotus purpuratus | reverse complement strand
TTGTCGACCGTTGACCACAATGCCGTGTCTAACAATGTTACAAGTATGAGGCCATACAGTGCTTTCATAACATTGAGATTAAAAGGAACTTGCGTCGTGCCACAAGAGAGGACCAATTAAAAGATTCAGTCGGTCAGTGTAGTTTCATTTCCATTCTTCTCTGTTTTAGGATCATTCTTGTAGCGCGCGACGCTGAACACTTTCAATCTTATCATGAGATTATTATTATGAATGTGCCACACTGGATGACCAATATTCTAACATGGGTAAAACCAAGGCCTTGTAGAGTGCTAATTTGGCCTCCTGAGATATGTCCTTGGCAACACTAAATATGAAGCCCAACATTTTGTTGGCCTTAGAAACAACATAGTTCACGTGATCATTCCAAGTTAATTTACTGTTTAAAATAACACCCAGATATTTGTAATTTGCGACAACATCAAGAGGAGAATTATTAATTATATGTAGGAACACCGGGATTTTCTAGAACAAGTTATACGCATAACTTTCGTTTTCTTATATTTAGATTCTATCTCATCCTGTTGTCTACACACCACCTTGGATTTTGATTAAGATCCTCCTGTAAGTTAGTATGTTTCTACCCAATAGGCATCAGAACTACTACAAAGTCTGACTTAAATTTGCATTTTGGATCTCCAATGGCAAGTACTCCAAGATAAAGATGATAAAGGTTTTCATCTGACATTCTATTATTATAGTGCATACTGACCCCTATGAGAGAATTTGTTTTTTCCTCTCAAGTCCAGCAGTAGTTAAGTTTTGGTTTTTTTAACTAATGCTGAGCCATCAGAACAAACCTTTCATGTTCTGAGAGTATGCTAAAACTTAATGTTGCCACGATAGCACAGAATATAGGGTCAATGGGAAGGCCATACTATCAGAGACCATGATGTGGAGAGTGGGTTCCGGGTTTATATTACCATTGTAAAGGACAGCTTAGTGTGAAGTGCCTACATGTAATGTAATTCAACTTTTGTTCCAAATAGGGTAAACTGGGGTAAAACACCCATGGGGGTAAAAACGCCCACTTGACTTGTTTCCACTGCTAGTAAAAAATTATAAGATGAATTACTAAATGAAATATTTCTAATAAGTACAATGTAAAACAAGTCAGGTGTGTTTACAAACACAAATGCCCCGCAACCGTGACTGTTTCCATGACATAACACCACTCTAACATCAACTTACATGAACCTTGGTCACATGGAATGTTCATTGACAGCATTAGTGTCTTCTGTAGGTTTTATATGAATTAATCCCTAATCCCTATGATCTCAGAATAAATACAAGATTTCGATTGTTTTAGCCACTGTGACCTTGACCCTTGACCTTTTGGCCCCAAATGCAAAAGGCTTCTTAGGATTACCAAGGACAATCCACAAACCAAATTTGAAGTTCATATGTAAAGTATATCTCAAGTTATCACGCTGACAAAATTTCTTTTGTTTTAGCCACTGTGACCTTGACCCTTGACCTTTCGCCCCCAATGCGATAGGCTCCTTAGGATTGCCAAGGACAATCCACAAACCAAATTTGAAGTTCATATGTAAAGTATATCTCAAGTTATCGCGCTGACAAAATTTCTATTGTTTCAGCCACTGTGACCTTGACCCTTGACCTTTCGGCCCAAATGCAATAGGCTTCTTAGGATTACCAAGAACAATCCACAAACCAAATTTGAAGTTCATATGTAAAGTATTCTCAAGTTATCGCGCTGACAAAATTTCTTTTGTTTTAGCCACTGTGAACTTGACCCTTGACCTTTTGGCCCCAAATGCAATAGGCCTCTTAGGATTACCAAGACAATCCACAAACCAAATTTGAAGTTCATATGTTAAGTATTTCTCAAGTTATCGCGCTGACAAGATTTCTATTGTTTTAGCCACTGTGACTTGACCCTTGACCTTTTGGCCCCAAATGCAATAGGCTTCTTAGGATTACCAAGAACAATCCACAAACCAAATTTGAAGTTCATATGTTAAGTATTTCTCAAGTTATCGTGCTGACAAAATTTCTATTGTTTCAGCCACTGTGACCTTGACCCTTGACCTTTCAGCCCCAAATGCAAAAGGCTTCTTAGGATTACCAAGGACAATCCACAAACCAAATTTGAAGTTCATATGTTAAGTATTTCTCAAGTTATCGTGCTGACAAAATTTCTATTGTTTCAGCCACTGTGACCTTGACCCTTGACCTTTCGGCCCCAAATGCAAAAGGCTTCTTAGGATTACCAAGGACAATCCACAAACCAAATTTGAAGTTCATATGTTAAGTATTTCTCAAGTTATCGCGCTGACAAGATTTTCCGGACACACACACCACCCACCCACCCACACAGACTTGTTTCACATAAGTAGTGTGGACTTTCCTTTCTTTCGTGTAGTTAAGGAACACCAGTGGAAAAACTCATTTTTCTCAAACTGTGAAAACTCTTTCAACCCAATTTTTTTTCTATGATTCCCTTTAGTGTTCTCTTCATTCTGCTACAGATAAACCTAACCCAAAAATGCCTCTAAACCTGTTTTCCAGAAATGGGGAAACACTGTGTGGACGTGGGCAAGTCCACACAACGTCGGTGCTACCTACATTATGTGGACGTGTTTTGTTCGGAAGTCCACACTGCGTATGTAAGACAAGCTCACACACACACACACACACCCATACTTGTGTTCACATGACTAGTGTGGACTTTCCATTGCTTTCGTGTAGTTAAGAAAAACCAGTGAAAAAACTCATTT
>NW_022145265.1:0-2767 GCF_000002235.5 Strongylocentrotus purpuratus | reverse complement strand
CCGTTGCAAACTAAAGGGAATTACAACAATTTGGAATTAGCATTGGCTAGTCGTTTTGGGAGCGGAAAGAAACAAAAGCAGAGGAGGCCAAACTGGTGGGAAGAAGCAGGAGACCTGGCGAGCCAGTACAGAAACTGGCAGATGATATTTGGTGCATGGTACAGAAAGCATATCCACAGATGGATTTGGCAGCAAAGGAAGTGCTGGCGTTTGACGCATTCAGAAATGCTGTCGGTCCTGGATTGAAGCTCAAACTTTTTGACAGAGGATGCAGTACAGTAGATGACGCCGTATTGGTGGTTGAGCACTATGAAGCTGTCCAAGAATAGATAAAAGACAGTAGAAGTCATTTAAGGGGTGTGAAAACGACCAGGGAGACCAGATTGAGGAAAATTATGCTGGTCAAATTGTCTCAAGAGTTTTAGAACAGCTAGATAGTCGGGAACACAATAAAACAGGAACTTCCGATGCTGGTTTTGTGGGGACACGAGGATACCCAGTACCAAGCAATGAAGTAAACGCGGGACAGAACACAACTTCCATGGCAACTCGACGTCGGTCGCTCATCGACGTGATTTGTTATGAGTGTAACAGCCCAGGACATGTACGGAAGAACTGTCCCATAAGAAGGAACAGACAAGACATTGTCTGTTTTAAGTGTGGAAATGTTGGCCATATCAGACGGAACTGTTCTCATCGCAGACAAAGACAACCACGACATAAAGAGACCTTTCCGGCCAACAACTTCGGACAAAAATGGTCGGGAAACGGGCATCCACCAGCTTATTAGGCCAGGGCCGGGTGGAGAATAATTGGCCTAAGAAGACTGACAACAATGGGATCCTTGATTTTAGTTCCAGTGACCGGGAAAGAAAGGGTCCTTGGAATAAACACAACGGTATGTACGTGGACAGGCAGGATAGATGGAATCGCAATCAACTTCTTATCGACACCGTCTTCAGTGACGATGATCTCACGAAAACATACGACCAGATAAACGGTCAGTCGGCTGCTAGACTTGAGCCCGTAGACTTCCACTAGCAGGTGTTGATGGGTGTCGATCGTGAAGCAATAGGAAAAACTACCAGTCTATCACGTTAGGAAATATCGGAAGAAGACAGCAAATAGTTGTAGCGAACATTTCGACAGACGGTATCATTGGCATAGATTTTCTTCGACAAAACAGGTGTCAAGTGTGTCTGGCACGACAAGTTTTGAAGATGGATGGCGAGGAAATACTCTGTTGGTCGAGAGATGAGAGTCAGAATGTATGCAGGGTGGAGATACAAAACAGAACCTTTGTGCCGCCACATGCAAAGACACTAGTTCCCATTAAGATTACAAAGTCTGGACAGCTCATGGATACGGGTTTGATAGAGCCACGTGGAGACTTGTTCAAGATAAAGAATAAAATGGCTGCTAGATGCATCACAGACACACCAAAGTCCCCAATCAGTACATGGATGTCGTTAATTGTGGGGATGAAACTGTTCAGTTACCTCGAGGATTCACGATGGGATGTTGTGAATTAGTGGATACAATCGATGACAAATACTCTGCTGCTGATAACACACAGCGAGCTGTTGAAAAACCTTGTTCAAAAAGGGACTTCGTAATGCAGGTACAACAGCAAGAATTACCCGAACATGTTAAGAGATTGTGGGAGCAAAGCTCCCGACTGTTGAGTAATGATGATAGCCATGCATTGGCGGTGTTACTCAGTAAATACGAAGGAATCTTTGCCATATCCAAAGAAGATCTTGGCTGCACAAATCTGGTCAAACACACAATCAACACGGGAAACACTCCACCCATTAACAAGCACCGAGGCGACAACCAATAGAAAGACGATGTATCGAGCACAAGGAAGTAACAAATATGCTGAACAGAGGAGTTATTGAACCGTCTTCCACGCCATGGGCTTCACCAGTTGTTCTCGTTAAGAAGAAGTCTGGGGAATGGCAATTCTGCATTGATTTTCTTAAAGTAAATGCATGTACCATTCCTGACGCATATCCTTTACCGCGCATTGATGAATCTCTGGATTCTTTGTCCGGTGCTGAATGGTTCTGCACAATGGATTTATGTTCAGGTTATTGGCAGATAGAGATGGATTCAAAGGACAAAGAGAAGACAGCTTTTGCTACTCGCATGGGACTTTACCAATTCAGAACCATGCCTTTTGGTTTGATCAATGCCCCAGCCACGTTTGAGCGTTTGATGGAGACTGTTCTCCGTGGTCTCCTGTGGTAAGATTGTCTTGTGTACATCGACACATTATTGCTTTTGGTGCCACCGTTGACGATTGTCTCAAGGCTAGCCAACGTTTTCGACAGACTCAAACGTGCTGGATTGAAACTTCGACCCGATAAGTGTTCATTTCATCTGAAAGAAGTGTTGTTCCTAGGTCACGTGGTAACACCAGACGGTGTTAAAACTGATCCAGCAAAGATTGAAGCGGTGAGAGATAGGCCTAAACCTGTGAACATCAAAACAAGTTCGAAGTTTCTGGGACTCTGTAGCTATTACCGCCGATTTGTCAAAGTTTTTTGCCAAAATAGCTTCCCATTTCATACACCAACACCTATCTTGGCGTACCCATGTGCAGAAGGTCAATATGTCTTAGATACGGACGCTAGTGACAAGGCGATGGGAGCTGTCTTATCCCAGATACAAGGTGATCAGGAACGTGTGATTGCTTTTATGAGCAAATCGTTAACAAAGGCAGAACAGAGATATTGCGTGACCCGTAAAGAAATGTGTGCTT
>NW_022145264.1:0-2772 GCF_000002235.5 Strongylocentrotus purpuratus | reverse complement strand
CACTGATTACTAGCGCCCATTGGCTACAAACACTCGAGCTGCGTTAACGTCCCTGTTCCAATCGTGCAGAAAGTGCTGGAGGTGACGTCACACTAACGAACCGGATAGACATTAAAAGTAATTTTCACAGCTCTCAAATAGCGAGCGTGTGGTTTTTACAGTGGTGGATCTATAGGCGGTCACCTTCCCCCCCCCCCCTCACCCTGGCGCAAATAATCATACCCCATACCTGACACCCCCCCCCCCAGCCAAAGCTGGATCCACCCCTGTTTAGGATTTCACGCTACTTTCTGCTATAGTGAGTAGGTTTGCGTAATTGTGAAGTAAGTGCCCTTAGATTAGCCACTCATTATTTTCATGGGAATTGCCAACACTACAACAGACATTTTTGCAAGACACTTAAAAAATTACGGCTTATGCAAAAAAGTGTAAACAATCAGTTACAGAGGATTACTTCTGTGCTTACAGGATATCGCAGGATTTCTGTGCTAGCGTGCTGAAGCACAGAATGGAGGATCATAAGCACAGAATTGTGTGCTTAAACCATGAAATTGAGTCTATTGAGTTAGTAGTGGCTTTGTGTTATTACATGACAATGAGCTGAGACTCCTGGGAATGTTGTAGAAGCAATTCACGGATCCACATCTGTCTGTTAGTCTGAAAGACCAAAACAAATTCAGGTGAAAAAAAGGAGTGATTTATTAATGTTTAATAAAGTCGAGTTCCATGCACTTGGCATATCAAATGAACTGAGAGTTGTACGGAAAAATGGATTGAAAGTGATCAATCTCATTAGTGAAAATCACCCACCAGAATGTCAAGGTTTGACACAATTAACAGATGTTGCAAGACTCTACTTAAAATCACAAAACCAGGGACTAAGCGTAAAGTGGATTACTGGGAAAGCTTTAAGAGTATTGTCTCCATGCATGGACAAAAAGAGGGCGCTTTATAGCCGAACAAGCAGAAGCTGAAATGAGGATTGTACACTGTTCACCTCATGTCTGGCTACCGTGTATATAATGTATGGGTACCAGCATTTACAAGCCACAATGGCGCCTAATGGCCCTCGTTTATAGTTTCCAGTGTATGGGGGTGCTTGAGCTCAAGAAGGAGATTTTACCTTCTCTTTGAGCGTAGTGACTCCTTCCTTGCTGATCTTCCAAGAAAACTTCTCCGTGGTCTCTCCCACTTCCTCATCCAGCATCCAGGGTTTACAGCTCCTTGAACCGTCTCAATCTCTCCCCGCCGGGAAGGGGGGGGGGGTTCTTCTCTCTGGACACGCACTGCTGCATGGTGAAGTATTGATTTTTATGTTTTTTCACGTTGAGACAAACGAAAAGTGTCGCTGAGATTTGAACAACATTGAAACGCCTAATATGCTTGATATGTGGTCAGGTGTACTCAATGTGACCTAGCAGTTTTTTAAAAACACCGCGCAGGCCACAGAATCCCCTCAAACCGTGTTCACTGAGGCCCGTGATGTGACGGTACTTGTGGAGCCGTTGACGGTCAAGTTAATTTGAACGGGACACACTGAAAACACAGCACAACTGATCAATGTTGATACAAGACACTCACAACTTATTTACAAATTTGTTTTAATGCAATCTTTAAAAATGCACCTACTTCATGTCCCATTTAAAGCTATTTTCAATTTTTGTTTTGCAATTTTCAAGGTATTTTGGTTAATGTTTTTTATGCTGTTGTGAATTTTCATATTCATGAACAAAAGTGTGATGTCATTACAAGCAATAAACCGTGCAAAATGTACGCTACGTTAGCACCAATGTTGCCAGATTTTTGGATATTTCGCTGTCGTGTTTTTTTTCTTTTCTTTGGTGATTCGTGATGAGTGCATGAACATTAATTTTAATGTAAAGCGTATTTTTTGGGAAAGATTTCCATATACTAGGTTCACTTAACACTCTGTGTACAAACCCTATGAGATTGGACTGAAAATTCTAAGTGTTTTCTAAGAAAATGCTTGTAATTTCTTACTGCTCAAATTGACTTTGATGACATGAAATTGCTATATGGGGGCTTGTTAGTCAATACAGAGGAAAATTAGTGAACTTCGTATACGGAAATCTTCTGATGACTGTGTTACATTATGAGATTTAATCTCATGAGAAACCATCAAACGATGAAAAACAGAGCATACCCGAAACAGAATATAGTATTTTTAAACGTGAAAAATACAAACCAAATGAAACATGAAAAGTCAACGTCCATGGAAAAATAATAATACACTCGTTGTTTGAGCAATAACCCAAGCTCACCAGGTCAAGCTATTTTTAGTTGTAAGTTCAGCAAGTAATCGTCTTGATGTCTTACATGAGGAGATTAAATTTCGTGAGAAACCGTCCAACAACTAAAAACAAATTTTTCGAGAAAGGGCGCGCTGAATAAAACTGTCTCGCACCGCCAAGACATACATATACTTCAGCACGCCGTAGAATATTTTTAAGTTTCGTTCAATAGAGGCGCGGCACATCAATATAGTGGTCTCAAAACGCATCAACACGGATGCTGCAAAATTGGACAAAAAGAACAAATTCGTTTCCGATGAATTACTCAAGAAATACGACATGGATTCAAATGAAATTTTCGTGCAATTAGTTTTCACGATGTGTAGGAGAAGTAGTTTGAATGGCGTGAGAAACTGTGGAGCTATAAATATAATATGATCGTAACAATCTAGTGTTTGAAACGCTAGAAATCAACGTTGACTTCCATTAGGATTGTATTTGTCGCGATTAAAGCACAGTA
>NW_022145263.1:0-2787 GCF_000002235.5 Strongylocentrotus purpuratus | reverse complement strand
TTTTTATGAGAAAAAAAAAGTGATAGCACCAAAAAGCAGCCACCGCTGCAATCCCATCGAATATTTTCCAACTACAGGGGTGCATACCTTGCCAAAAATCACAATGAGCATTATTCCCCTCATTTGATACCGACCAAACCCCCGGCTGATGGCCTAGTAATTGCCAATTAAAACAGGACTGGGTTTGCTTGACGGAGCTGGACTCAAATGTTGTCTATATTCATTCCGTGACACAGCCATTCACTCAATCATCAGAGGACAAAGACTAGTCAAAATCCCGTCTTAAAGCTATAGTCCATCATTTGCAGCTATCCGAAAAGTAGCTGGCGTAATTATTGTTGAAAAACATACTTGGTTGAAAGATAGTAGGGGACTAAACTCTCTGTGAAATTATTCTTTCTGGCAAGCTGTCATTTTGAAGTAATCAATGAAAGAAGGCATTTCCAACGGTGCTTCTTAAGACGTGCCGTAGGAAAATTAAATTAGTAGTTCGTTTTGTTATTCGGCGAAGCGCGCGCAAGCATTGGCACGACGCACACGCGGTTGCTATAATTCGTCAGATCAGTGCGCGACATCGCGTAGCTGCATTCGGCTCAGCGAGAACGTGTCTCGGACGCTGAATTTAGGCGCAATTCAAAACATGATTCTGCAACTTTTGATTTGAAATTGAGATCCTAACATGCTGTTTTTCTCAGAATATACAGCTGAAGCTGAGCTGAAACTTTATCAGGTTATTTGTTCAGTACCCTTCTTTAGATTTTGAGCACTTTTGTTGCTTCAAACGAACAAAATGCACAAATTACAAATGATGGACTATAACTTTAAATTGGGTCGTAATGAGCAAAACTGTCAAGCTGTTTTCCCCCCAGTTATGTACCCACCTGTTTAGGATAGGGACCGACTCTTGGCCCGCCTTGAACTCTGACCTGTTGCACAGACAAGCAATACGAGCCAGAGCTTTCCAGCTAGGAGTAGTCTTGTCCAATGTATCACCTGTGAATAGAGAGAGACAAAGCAGGAAAACCCCGCAGGTTGAGATAGTGTTTTTTGTGCAAAATCATCAAAATATTTTTGTTAAACCCCATGGGCCCGGAAGCGGTCATGGCCGCGGCCGCTAATCCTCATTGGAATGCAGTTGCCAGCTGTGGTATGCCGTGGCACACGGCTAGTGGGTAGTTCCCACAGCTGCTGCTTTTGTGCAGTCCTGCTACCACACAAAGGCTGTGCAGTCATGCGGGCCACTTGCTCTATGTGTGGAGGAATTGTCCCCATTATAACCAGTGCTTAAGGGGTTAAAGGGAATATACAACATTTGCAAACATCAAAAAAACAAAACTACTAAATTCTTTTGAAGCACCTTACTGGACTGTTAGTGAATGACAGTCTCAAGCATCGTGTAAAATCATGGCATCTGGTGTGCTGTCATTTTCAAGAAAATCGGTGTACTTGTATCAATTTTCCAACGCTGTTCTGCCGACCAGCATTTGGGGAAAAAAACTGGCTTTTTTTCAAATACTGCCCGTAATTCACCATATTTGGTTAGTCTGCTTTTGTTTGCAATAGATTACACGCATATGAACGGGTACAAGCCAGCAAGACTGGTTCCCTGACCTTACAAGCTTCAGGGAACCAGACTTTACTGCTTCAAGACTACAAGAACATGATTGTTTTTCTTGGCTTTTCTGGCATCGCCGAACACAAAACTTCAACAAAGTCAGTGTAACAATATTTGCTATAAAAATACTAACCCCCAAATCCATCCATTTCTGAAAATTACTGCAAAAGCACTTGTTGTATATTCACAGTAAAGCCCGTCTTTTGACAACTGCTATTTCACTGGTCTAGAACGGCCATGTGTCCTGTCCATAAATATCACTGTTTACTTTGTATACACTGCGTTGCATATAAATTACCTCATATACACTGCGCTGCTTATAAATTACCTCTACTGTGCGCGCGTGCGACTGGCCAGTGGGCCTCGCAACTGAGAACTGTAACCATCGAGCCTCGTGCCCAAGAAGGAAGCTTGACAGTTTTTCAACACTTCATACAGTGATTTCATTTATTTCTAAAATAGTGAGTTCAATCGGTTTTTTTTTTTCTTTCCTTTTTGACTTATTGGCACGATAACATGCTTGGGTGTTAGGCATTACCCTGGACACCTGATTCTGATGCGCAGATGCAACTGGCCAGGGCTCAATTTCACGGCGCTGCTAAGCAAAAAAATGTGCTTAGCACAAAATAGGTCTGGCTTATAAAAGCAGTTACCAGCCAAAAATCCATGTGATTTTCATGCTATAGCAAACAACAGCTCAATACTACTCAAGAGCAATATACATCGCATGGAGTTTGGCTGGTAACCTGCTTTTATAAGCCAGACTTTTTTTGTGCTAAGCAAATTTTTGTGCTTAGCAGCGCCGTGAAATTGGCCCCTGTGCACACTCTGAGTAAACTAATCCTGCTGTACATCAGGCCACATGCACGCAATCCATATGTGCGAATAATAATAACAACGGACTCTTATATAGCGCACGTATCTACCAACAATTAGGTACTCAAGGCACTGTAGCACCTTATAAGGGTTGACAAGTGTGCTGCGGTGCATATTGCAGCCACTGCCAGAAACACCCGGGCAAACCCCTTCTCTTAGCGTTAAGTGTTACTGGGTTCTTTAACGTGCAATACACAAACACACGGGACCTACGGCTTTACGTCCCATCTGAAGGACGAAGCAATAATGGTAAAGTGCCTTGCTGAAGAGCACAAGCACCATGTTCCCACGGTCAG
>NW_022145262.1:0-2822 GCF_000002235.5 Strongylocentrotus purpuratus | reverse complement strand
AGTCCAGCGTGCTGGTGAAGCTGTAGCGATCACCTGATGCTGACGAGCTCGTAGTTGGACCTGGTGAGCCTCATTGGACAAACCAGAGTCCAGTCATTGGGATATCCCATGTCTGCTGTACACGTCAGTGTTAGCTGGAACATTTTCAGTCATTGATGCAATTCCAGAAATCACGGGAGTGTCAGGGGGACCTGTTTGAATACAAATTTCAGTTGTTCATTAGTCGAATCGCACACATTTTGGTGGCTGCTGCTGTTTCAAAGAGGGTTAGCCCATTGTGTCTTATTTGAATCTATCTTACTGACTGACCGATTGATTGACTGACTAAATGAATGAATATAACTGACTGTCGTCCTGTGACGTGGGCAGTGCTGTTCGTCTGTGATTACCTCGTTACGTCAATGAATTGACTCAATTTGGCCCATCGTGTACACAAGATGCAGGAAGACTTCCAGTAATAGAAAAAGCCATTTTTTAGTTAAATGAATAAACATTTTGTGTGTTCTGGGACCAGCATTACACTTAATCAAGATATAAGACTGCCATTGGAGAGTACCGACGAACCACATTATGCCTAAAACTTGAAAAAGGTTCGATCTTTGAAAACAGTTAGGATCGTGTAGGTGCTAATTGATTTGGATTGATTGATGCAGTTGTTTGGAACGATCTGGGTCTAGTCGATGACAAATCCGACGAAAAAAAGTGCCTCTCTGAAACAATTTTTCTCTTTGATCGAATGCAGTCACTCTGAATGTTTTTTTTTGTTCGGCCCTAACGACGGTTTCAAACGGGTCTCAGGTAGCAGTTTAGCTTCGGTGGCAGGGTGTCCAAAACTGACAATTAAATTGCATGTGTTTTCTATGCTAGACACTGTCACTGAGGTGTTTTCCAAAGAACACGGGAGAACCAGGGGAATTGTGACCCTTTTTACCCCTGTCTTTTAGAGACATATACTAATATATAATTGCCAACCCAACAGCATTTGATCCACCATTATTTCAACCATTTGAACTGAGTTCAACACACCTCAACAATGCATTTGAACATATTAAATCTAACCTCAACGAATTACAAATTAGTATACTTCTATATGTTTTTTATAAAATTTGCTTAATATCACTTTTCGTGCCTTCACCCCGAATTAGACAATTATTATCAGATTTGAGGCGGCTTTATTTATTTCTCAGGACAACGGCCATCAGTATGTAAGCAATCGTCCAATTATTTCTGTGTACAATTATTTGGGTGTTACTAAGTTGGTTACATACCGTTGACATCCAGTGTAACTGCCACATTAGGGTACGGTGGCTGCGACTCTGCAGTATTTACTGCACACTTCACCTCCTGTTTGTGATTGGCTCTGCTTGGAGTGAATGTCCAGGTACCTGTTGTTGTCAAACAGCTGGTTGGTTTCAGTTGAAGTCGGGATTCCAACCCCGTTGGACTGCATTACGTCATCGACGAGCCACTGGATGGTAGCAGCTGGTCTGGTATCCTGCACCAAGCAACTGAAAGTGTGTGATGATCCCTGGTCAACAGTTACTGTCGCTCCTTGAGTCTTTTCACCATCAGAGTCTGACAGCTTCACTACACTGGGTGGCACTTAAAAAACAAAAAACAAAAAATGCAAACACAACTATAACCACCAGCATAAATAGTACACTGGTTGAGAAATACCACAAGCAAACACATTCTAGTAGTTACTAAGAATAAAAAAAAAATGCGATTTGATTCAAAAAAATACGCTCAGCAGCTTCATATTATGTCATGATAAAACAAATAGGAACGACTTAAAAAAAACACGCCGGAAAAGGGAACTTTGCAATAAACCCCCCAAGTGGGTCTGAAAGTACATAGAGACGTCTTATAGAAACAGAATCTTTATAATAACATCATAGAAACATAATCTTCAAGATAGATCAATATTATGTTGGAAACGGAGGGAATGATTGACATTTCATGCTTTACCTCTCACTTGGAGGGTCACGGTAAGGTCAATCTCTGTGTCCGTCAGTCCATCTTGTCGATTGGTAGCACCACACGTCAGCTGAGCAGTAGCTGGTGTCCCTGCGATGTCCACAGTGATCGTGTTGGTGCTGTCTGTCAACCTGCTATCACCGCTATTAGGAGTATCTGTCTGAGATCCTAGTGGCTGGTCTGTAGTGATGCTTGTGGGTAGGGTCCAGGTGAAGTTGGCTGCTGGTTTGACGCCAGGTGTTGTGCAGGTGAATTGACGATTGGAACCAGCCACGATCGGAAAGATATTCCCATCACCGTATGATGTACCATCGTAGGATACTGCAATTGTGCTCGGTGGAACTGTTTTGAAAAGAACATGAAAAAAAAAACTAAATAGGGTTGCCGATAGCATGAATAGAACCGGTAAATTCAACATTGGATATTTTGCAATGCAGCCCTCGTTTAGAATCATGTTAATTTTGCTCCAGAGATATACGCACGAGTATATACATGTACTCTTTATGAAATTAGTGTTGCATTAAATAACGAAACAAGTCCCAGCTGCTGAATGGAAAAGGTGCTGTATGGACCCTTCTGGTTGATAGAGAATGAAAAGTTGATATTCGTTTGGCAAGGTGAACAGTTTCAACGTGCAGTCAATGCTGACAAATTGTAGTTAACCTAAGGAATAGATTGGGCCAATGTTAACAGGTCCAGAGTAATATTTCAACTTTCTAGAAACTCTAAACATCTGCATCTGATTATGATCATTCATCAAATTCTACAAATGCTTTCAGTTGTAATACAATTAATTTTGTTTTATTAAATTATTTTTGAAATGTAGTAAACTGTAAGTCACCTTC